>NC_142802.1:41831389-42006389 GCF_049724085.1 Artemia sp. Qi Xiang Cuo
TCGTTGTTTTCTTTTTCAAGATAACTTCATCCCTCGAAATTATGTTAAAAGCACTTTATATAATAAAAAGTTTCAATTTGTATGAACTGGATAGGAAAATTGCAAAACAAATAATATTATCTATTTACTAGAATGTAAAAATTGTCAATTACAATATGTGGGGGAAACAATTAACAATATATATAAGAGATTTTTGGGACATAAACCTACAATTACCAAGGAAAAAACTAATAATTATCTAGTTCAACATTGTAATAATGGTACTTGCTCGGTATCTAATCTAACTATTACAATTTTAGAAAATCTGGACCTAGAAAACTTTACTAAAGAGGAAAAAAATAATAAATTACGCAGACAAGAAGAGTATTGGATCCATGCTCAGGGTACTGTGTATCCTTCTGGGCTAAATGATCGAGTTGCGAAATACGGAGACATGTCAAATGTAGTGGCTAATTGTATCAATGGGCTAACTGAGCACCCTTCTTTTAATTGCCCCACTAAACGTAAAATCCGATCAAGAGGATATAGGAAAAATAATAAAAAGAATTATTTAGATTTAAATGCATTTTTAATCGATTTAGGTCACATATTTGAGAATAATGGAATGACTAGTTTAATACAATCTTTAAATAAGTTATCAAAGAATAATTTAATAAAAGTTTTCTGGATTGAAAAAAATAGTGCAACATGTAACTCAAAAGATAAATTAATTTATTATACAGTTTGTATTTTAGCTAAATAAAAATTTATCTCAAAATATAATAAATCTGAAAAAATTGTAAATAAGGATAATAGATTATATTTGTCTATTAATTTTTGTTCTAAACAAATAGAAGATATTAATTTGCCAAGAATCTTAAACCAGCGGAGAGTAAAGAATGCCCGTCCATTTAATTTGGTGTATAATGGTAGTCCAATTTTAACATATAAATTTTCAAAAACAATTGGTCAAATGATTTTTAACTATAATTAAATACTTAAAAAACTGGACAGGGGGTGTAATTGGAAACCGGTTTGTAATTGTGAGCAATTTCTACCGTATGTGGATCAAACTTATAAGCATATCGTAACGGGGGATTTGTCCATTATAAAGCATCGTGATCTTCAAAAGATAACGAAAATGGGGGCTAAATTCCGTCTTTCTTACCACATAAGGCCAGCAGATATTCTTAGGGGATTAAAGAATGATTTAAACGTATTTATTGATAATTGGTGCAAGAAGGAGAAAATTAATAAAGATAGATTTCAGAATTGGATAAATTTGATTTTGACTAGTGTAAGAAATAGCATGTATAGAATTAATCCTACAGATTCTTTGAAAAAATCAATATTTTGTAATGCCAATATGAAACAAGCAATTTCTAATTTACAGAATTAATTTATAAGTATACCAGTTGATAAGACTAGTAATAATTTTGAAAAAATTTTCCAAAAACTCTTAGTGATATTTTATCAAAAGAATTACAAAAAACAAATATATACAACATGGCCCAGCATGAGGAGACCAGTTTAATTGAAAATATATAGGACAGAATTTTAAAAAAATTCAATATCAAAATAAATGATAATGAAAAAATGGGTCCTTTCTTATATTGGTTAATAAAAGGGGATACACCTCATCCACACCAACGTTTTATTGCTGCTGCATCGAGGTGTTCAAACGAACTTGTGGATACTTGTATCGCATTATTTTTAGTAGACAATAAAAAAAACTTCAAATAAGCTTGATCCGAACTTAAAAATATTTATAACTTGATACCCGATTTGAGTGTTAATAACTAATTAGAAGGGATAGATTCCTTGGCGACTGTTTCAGCTCCAAGAGTCGAGTAATTTTATTTTACTACTTTTTATAAAAAATTGTAACTAAAATTAGTATTAGAAAAATTTAAAAAGGTTATAAAGAAATATTTTATTTTGTCTAAAATCGGATTTTTGAAAATTGATACTTTTAATAAAAAAGCCCAATGGACGAATTTCTTTAGAGGCACTATTAATTCAAGACGTTATAGCTTGGATATGATATGCGATTTATTGGAATTTGTTATATTTAATACATTTATAAGATTTAGTGTGAATTTATATAAACAAACTGTATGTATTCCTATGGGTGGGAATGCAAGTCCATTCATAGCAGACCTGTTTTTAAGTCAATTAGAATATGAATATATGATAAATAAAAATAGCCCAAGCAACGTAAAATATAACCTTTCAAATAATAAAAGATATCTGGACGATCTCTTGGTAATAAATTGTGCAGAGTTTATTGAGATTTCAAAAAATATTTATCCACAAGAGTTAATTCTTGAGCCTAGCTATGGGATGGGACACTCCGATCATTTCTGAGATTTAAATATTAATATTTCAAATAATAATAAATTAGTTTTTAAATTATATAATAAAACGGATGATTTTAATTTTGAAGTAATTAATTTTCCATATCTTGAAAGTAATATACATTCAAATATTACTTATTCGGCTTATTATTCCCAATTATTTAGGTATGCAAAAATATGCAGTAATTACGCAGATTTTAAAATTAGATGTAAAAAGCTGAGCGAAAAACTGATCTTAAGAGGTTTTTCTGCCAAAAAAATTAGTTGGCAATTCAAAAAATTTAGTTTCATGTATCATGAACTCTTAAGTAAATATACAAAAATTATAAAGAAATACTGACTGATATTTTAATATAATATCTCGCAGGTTGAGTTTCTAGGAGTTTCAAACAAGCTTGAGGATCTTTAAATTGGAAATTGGTTCCAGATACCAATAAAAGATACATCTGGAAGTGTCTTCGTTTGTTCCGGAATGGTCTCTCAGTGACCTCTGGGATTTGATTGTGGAAGCATTGAAACACTTTTTGTATGTAATTTTTATTAGCTTGACTAGTTTGCAGGTATTTCACAGGTTTGACCTGACATAGGGTTACCATATAGATCTTATGGTAGAGGCGCCACCGTGCTGGGTAAAGAATGTAAAGCCTCGAAACTCGTTAAGGCCAGTGGTATTCTTCTGATGAGCCCTAAATGGAAGGTTTTACTTGGAAATATTTTGCTAGATTTAAGGTGCTTTTGCTGGTAATTTTACAACGACTTACATTTATTGATGACAACTGTTCATGGATTTGGACTTTTCTATTTGGTTGATGGTTTGGGTATACTGTTTGGTCCTAGGTAGTTGGATGGATGTGTAAGGTGAGAGCCTCGTTCAAGTGCACATTTGTCTCAATTGCTGGATTAGGACTACAGTTTTTTTTTTTTTTTTTTTTTTTTTTTTTTTTTTTTTTTTTTTTTTTTTGCCAAGTAATTACCTCTTAAACATAATATATATATATATATATATATATATATATATATATATATATATAACCCTGAAGTTTAGTGTTCAGTTAGCTTTTATTTATCTGCATATTTATCAGGTTGGCTATTTTGATATTCAGATTTTAAATCATTGGCTTGGATTTGATGCAGCTTTTGGCCCTAAAGAATAATGATAGTTTTTTTAATTTGTTTTTTAAATGACAAAAATAGAATTTCTATGCTTTTTGGGTTTTTATTTCTCACAAGTTGTGTATTTAATTTTTTCTCAAGAAGGTAAAAATAGGAGCATGTCTCGCAAATTTTACTTTTTGCTTTGCATTTGGCTTAGGGGGAGGGGGCTTCTTAGAGATAAATGCTTTCTAGACAAAATTATGGTTAGGGGGTACTAATTTTCCTTCTGTAAAAAAGGGGGAAATTATTTCGATACTATTTTTTTCTCTTCTTTTAAGGCCAATTGTGAAGAATGTATTGCACCCCCTCCATCGAAGAGAGCAAGGGAGGATGATGCGACCCCTGCAAAGGCGACAGTTAAGCAGTATGGTCGCTGGCTGAAGTCCCCAAAACAAGTGTTGCCTACCCAAGCCGCAGCCAAATCTGCGCTCGCTTGCCCATCCGCTCCCCA
Source organism: Artemia sp. Qi Xiang Cuo (assembly GCF_049724085.1). Lineage (NCBI taxonomy): Eukaryota > Metazoa > Arthropoda > Branchiopoda > Anostraca > Artemiidae > Artemia > Artemia sp. Qi Xiang Cuo. The sequence goes on from NC_142802.1 coordinate 41,835,332, forward strand.
TGGACCTTTAAAAGCTGCCCCACCTACGCTAGGTCAGGAGGTTGCCCTCCAGCATGCTATGCCAGGACCATCTGGTACCCAAATACAGCCGGAATTTGCAAATGTAAGTTTAAATTTTATTTCTCGCTATTTTTTCAATCTGATAAAATATAACGTTCTCCCTTTGAATCATAACAAATGCATGCATTCAGTCTGCTGAATTAGGTTAGCGAAGCCAAAAAAAATGCACTATATCCCGCTCGTAATAAGTAGCAAAATCCTTTGCGTTATAAACTGTTTTATCAACGAATGGCTCACCTTGCCTCTACAAATATTCTAAAAACAACTTTCTATTTATATGAGTTGTGTAGCATGAAAAGGGATAGGCTATCCATCTTAAATAAAGTAAAGACACCTTTCTTTTTTTCAAAGCATAAATGGTCTAATAATATAAAATTTTTTTGGGGGGTGATTGTTTGAACACAATAAAAACATACTATGTAATGTTTTAGATTTTAAATATAATATATTAAGTTGGAACTTTCAGAATATATAGAGTAGTTCATTAATCAAATGCTACTGCTATTAAGTGTTTTTTCAAGCATATATGTAAATAATAAACCAATTTTTTTTAAATAGGGTGATTTAGACACATTCAAAATAAGCTATTTTCGGGAGATGGTCTGAATGAGTTAGGCTATCCATTTCAAACCATGTAATGACACCGGTTTTTTTTTCCAAAGCAGATATGGGCTATTAATATGAAATGTTTTTGGGGGGGGTGATTGTTTGAACAAAATCAAAACCTACTATGTAATGTTTTAGATTGTCTTTAGCTGGAACTTTCAGCATATATGGAGTAAATCAAATTCTACTAAGCACATGTAACTAATAATCAAATTTTTTTAAAAATAGGGTGATTTAGACATTTTAAAAATAAGCTATTTTTCATTTATAGTTTGTCCTGGTACCATACTCGCCATCTCCCCCTGCTCATCAGTTGGAGAAGGAGAGGACGCGCCTATGGAGCTCTACAACAATGAAATGTCACAGCAGGGTACACTCGTTAATTCACTTTAGTTGAATACTAACGGTTTTTTAAGTGATTATTTTATTGTAGATAATAGCACAGTTGGGCAGGATTTGGAAGACTTGAGTTCAAACACATTACAAATTTTAGAAGATTTTACTTGGGAATTAACAGGGAACCCTCCTCTAGCCCCTGATAACATTTCCCCTCTTCAATCGAATGAAGTGCCTTCACATACCCCTATTATTGAACAATGTGGGGGGGAGGGGGTGTCGATAATATAATACAAGAGGAGGAGGTGGGGGTGGAGGAGGGGTTGTTGATAATAATATACAAGAGGGGGAGGGGGAGGAGGGGGGAAATATTTAGTTTACGACATTTCCCGAGTTTCAGCTATCAAACACAATTTTAAATACGATAGTTGTCTACACTGCAACCTTTGGAGATCCATTTAATTCGCTTTTGTGTGGTAATTTTGTGTTTGACCCCGTAGAAATTATGCATGACTATGTAGATAGAATTCGTGCACTGCTGGAGAACCAAATTCAATTATGGGGTGGTAGGGATTCAATTAAGGTTTCTATTCTTTTAAAGGTGTTTTATTTAAATGAGGGAAAAAGTGAAGTTTACCACCATTATGTACACACTGAGATACATTTGATCTACAACAATTTTGAGGATTTTGAGAGTGCTTTTTCTGAGTGGCTAGATCATATTTTTGCCCCTATCGAGAATTATAATGAAAACGGGAGCGACTCGATAGTTCTTTATGTCGGAAACTTAAGTGTTAATATTTGTAAATTTAAGAAAGATTTTATTTTAAGAGGGGGGCAGGTGAGGAAAGGTCAATAGTTTTAAAATATAATTCTGATTTAGTAGGTTGTCAATCTGTTCAACGGCTCTGTTTTGAAACACATCAAAAATGTTTTAAGTACGCTTTCCTCAGATCAGCATTTCAGCATCTAGCAGATAACGCTACCAAGATGAATTTAGATCACTGGGCTGTACATTGGAAGGAGGGGTCTAATTTTCCCATTGTAGATTCCACTTGTTTAGAGGGGAAATACCCAGTATCGCTAAGATCTATTGATATTTTTGAAAGGGCCAATGCCCATTTAAATATCGGCGTTACTGTGGTTCAGTATGAAACTGAATTTGAAGATACATTCTTAGACCACACTGGCTATACATGACAAACGAAACTCAGAGAGGAGAGAAGGTAACAAAATGAAAAATAAAATAAAAAAGGGGTTAAGGAACGAGTATTTTGTCAGCCAGCGAACCATTAAGATTAAAAAATATAAGCAGATATTTCTACAAGGACCACCTCAAACTCGTCCTCATTAATAAACAAAAAAGAAAAAAAAAAACGAAAATCTAACCTTTTGAAGTTTACTATACAAAGACAGAACAGACACTGAATAAAAAACCAGCCAGGAATAAATGAAAATAAATTGACCAAGATGATTGTGCAAGGATCTTTCGTCTTGCAATAATTTTAGCTGGTCTACAATTTCGGTTTTCATTAGATATGCAAATAGGTTCTTTTAAGTTTTTTCGGGTGAAAATATTGAATGAGTCCTTCAAGATTAAACTGTCGTAAGTTGGGCTTAATGAAATATCTCCAGTATCTTTATTTATTGCTAAATTTTGGTTCATATATTTTTTTATCTCAATTACCTCTTTAAAAGTTTGTGGTACGCCATTAACAGTTGATATTAAGGTTGCCTCGTCAAACAGAACTAGATGGGTCAGATTTACGAAAATATGCGAAGCCAATGCCGAATCAAAGTTCTCATTGTTATTCTTTAATCTCAGGGACTTATCTATCGAAATTTTGTGCTCATGCAAACGTTCACCTAGTTGTTGATGGGTCCTACCAATGTAAAATTTTCCACAAGAACACGGGATTCTGTAGACACCACTAACCAGTACAGGGTCTGTTTTATCCTTTCCTGAGTTGAAAAAGTGTTCAACTTTTTGTTCGGTTTTGAAAGAAACAGAGAGATTATGTTTATTTAAAATTTTTCCAAGTTTATCGCCAAGTTTTGGGATGTATGGTAAAACGATGAAAGTTTTTTTCTCAATTGCCGGTGTAACTGAATCAAGGGGGACAAGCTCCCTATTTTGTTCTTTTATCTTTTTTAATCGTCTATCTATTATATTTTCAATGAGTTTGATTGGGTAACCATTGCAAATAAGAATATCCTTGACATAATTTAGTTCAGAATTTATATGATTATGGGAACAAATTTTTGAAACTCTGTCGACTAAAGAGATTATTACCCCTCATTTCACAGAAGGAGGGTGATGGGAAGAGAAATGTAGATATCGATCATTATGAGTCGGCTTTCTATATATAGAAAATTCAAGACTAGGATTAGTTTTTATAATCAAAACATCTAGGAAAGGCAGCTTACCTGAATCTTCGAGTTCCATTGTGAACTGGAGATTCGAATCAAAAGAGTTCAAATGTGCCAAAAAATCTCTTAGAGAGTCTTGTCCATGTTCCCAAACAGAAAGGATATCATCAACAAAACGAAACAGGATTAGGAACAGGACTAGGATTAGGAATATCAGAATCTTTGATATCGAAATCTTATATATATACATATATATATATATATATATATATATATATATATATACACACACATATATATATATATATATATATATATATATATATATATATATATATATATATATATATATATATATATATATATATATATATATATATATATATATATATATATATATATATATATATATATATATATATATATATATATATATATATATATATATATATATATATAAAAAAAAATATATATATATATATATATATATATATATATATATATATATATATATATATATATATATATATATATATATATATATATATATATATATATATATATATATATATATATATATATATATATATATATATATATATATATATATATATATATATATATATATATATATGTGTGTGTGTGTGTGTGTGTGTGTGTGTATATATATACATACATAACTTATGTAGAAATGTTTTATAATGCAAAAAAAAATTTCGAAGCAAATAAATGATGTTACAATATTGCGCAATAGGTACTCGTGGGCGGAGCTTAAAGGCAAGTCAGGAATGCAAAGTCACCTTATCGGCTTATCGCTATGCGGTTCATTCATGTATGGAATGAAATGAATTCGTCAAAACTTTCTAGCTGTGAAAGTAACTTTGATCAAGCAACAACACAAAAAATTTTATTAGCGATTTTATTATTTAAGCAAATTTTATTAAGAGATTAAAATTGATTAACAGGAGGAGCGGACTTGCACACACAGGATTCTATGGGGTTCCAAGAGAAGGATCTATAGTTCGTGAAATGGTAGCCAGAAAGAGAAGGCAAAGTGCATGCACTATGACAGAGGTCCAATCATTGGTACCTGAAAAGTGAGAACAGTTTTGTATGGAAAATAAAAGGCCTTTATTGATTGAGCTGGAACTTGAAAAACGGAACCGGGAGCCAGGCCAGTCTATGGAAGAACATCAGTTGAAAAAACAGACAGAATCTATGAGACACGCCTCAAAGCCAAACTCTCTATCCACGAGACCAAAAATTGTAACAAAGAAGGTTCCAATATTTATCAGACCGAAAATAGTTAAGATCGTAGAAACAGAATTATGAAACGCATCTATTCGAAAAAAGACCACACCAATAAATTTAACGAAAGTATTTCGAACGCGGAAATAGCCCTGAGCTGCCTAACTACAGGGATAGCTCAGGAATTCTCTGTTTTGATACTGATAAGCTTATAAAAACAATATTCTTTTCAACTTAAACAATATTTACAGGATTACAGTTTGGAAAATTTTCGTTTGGATGTCAAAATTATTTATTCCTTAAGCTAGTTTTAATTTTTTTGTAAGTTAGTTTTTATATTATGCTTGTTTTTCTTGAAGATGATCTTTTTGCCTTATTTCTGGATATATATATATATATATAAAGAAAAAGAACATCTTCCCAGTTTTAACTCAACCATGTAAGGAACCTAGCCTCACTGAGGTCGAGGGAACATGACGGTCCCAAGTCTGTTAAATGAGGAGAGTTGGGCTGTGGGTTTGCAACCCACGTCCGGGACCCCGAGGGGCAACCCTCAGGGCAAAAACACCTGCAACTGAAACGCCTACAACAGCCCTGGATGCATCACCCTCCCCAGATAACGACCCTCACATGCCCCCGGAACCAATTTTTGACTGCGAAACAACACCTAAAGATGTGTTTTTGGAATGTGAGAACTAAGAACCAGTTATCCAAGACAAAACAATTTATTAAAGACATGAGACAATACCTCATCGATGTACTAGTTCTCACTGAAATAAGGTGGACTGCAAATGGATTAGAGAAATTTGATGATGGGTATGCTATGGTATTTAGCGGTCACCCTTCCGTCCACCGCGCTGGTGTAGGAATTATGATGTCGCCACTTCAAATCAAAGTAATAGCGAACTGGAAACCAGTTAGCAAACGTATATTGATAGCTCGTTTCGTATATAATCATAAAAAATGACCATCATCGCCTATTATGCTCCTACCAACGATACTGATGAGGAGGAAACAGATACTTTATGCAATATGCTACAATCAGTCACCAAAGACGTTCCCAGGCACGATATAATCTGTGTTTTTGGCGATCTAAATGCTAAAATCGATGCATATTGTCAGTACTGCCCTGAAGTTCTGGGCCCACATGGCAATGTGGGCCCAGCGTAATAGGTACTCGTGGGCGGAGCTTAAAGGCTAGTCAGGAATGCAAAGTCACCTTATCAGCTTATCGCTATGCTGCTCATGCATGTATGGAAATAAATGAATTCTTCAAAACTTTTTAGCTGTGAAGTAACTTTTATCAAGCAACAACACAACAAATTTTATTTGCGATTTTATTAGTGAAACAAATTTAATTAAGAGATTAAAAAAGATTAACATGGATAGAGGATTTTCACAAACAGGAAGTTATGGGGTTACACGAGAAAGATCTATATTGCGTGAAATGGCAGCAAGAAAGAGAAGGCAAAGTGCATACACTATGACGGAGGTCCAACCATTGGTACCTAAAGGGTGTTAACATTTTTGTATGTAAAATCACAGTAATTTATTTATTCAGATGGAACTTGAGAAACGGAACATGTAGCCAGGCCAGTATAAATAAGAACACAATAATACAATACAAAAAGGCTCTTTCATACACGAACAAACGCAAAACAATCTATCCAGTAGACCATACCAAGAATTGTAAAAAATAAGGTTACAATATTTATAAGACCGACAATAGCTAAGGTCGTAGAAACAGAATTATGAACTGCATCTATTCGAAAAAAGACTGCACCAATAAATTTAGCAAAAGTATTTCGAAAGCGGCAATAGCCCTGAGCTGCCTAACTACAGGGATAGCTCAGGAATTCTATGTTTTGATGATGATAAGATTATAAAAAAAATATTCTTTTCAACTTCAACAAAATTTACAGGATTACAGTTGGGGAAATTTTCGTTTTTTTATGTCAAAATTATTTATTCCTTAAGCTAGTTTTAAATTTTTTGTAAGTTAGTTTTTATGTTATGCTTGTTTTTCTTGAAGATGATCTTTTTGCCTTAAATTTGGATATATATATATAGAGAAAAAGAACATCTTCCCAGTTTTAACTCAACAATGTAAGGAACCTAGCCTCACTGAGGTCGGGGGAACATGACAGTCCGAAGTCCGTTAAATGGAGAGGGTTGGGCTGTGGGTTTGCAACCCACGCCCGGGACCCCGAGGGGCAACCCTCAGGGGAAAAACACCTGCAACTGAAATGCCTACAACAGCCTCGGATGCATCACCCGCCCCCTCCCCAGATAACGACCCCCGCATGCCCCCGGAACCGATTTTTGACTGTGAAACAACACCTAAAGATGGGTTTTTGGAATGTGAAAACTATGAAAAATGTTGAAATGTTGCTGATTTTGAATAGCCAGTAGGTTTTTTTCTTCATCCTGAGCCTGAGCAATTTCAAAACTCGGTTTTTGTGACATTCGTCTATGTAATTGAAGTTTGTATTTATATTATTCAAAGTTTTGACAATTATTTGCAAAATACTCTTTAATTACCATTTTTATGTTATTGAACTGTAATGGAATCAATTTCCAAGACCCCAAAATTTTCCAAGTAAAAATGAAACTGCCCAGAAGACAAACCCAAAGAATTTAAGTAACACTTAATTGTCAAATTTGAAAAGTAGAGAAACATTGTATTACAATCGTAACTATGAAAAGAATCGTTCCCACAACAAAAAAAGGCAACGGCGATAAATAAATGTTCCGCTATAATTACAAGGTAAAAACCTTAAAAGCATTTTCTCGAAATACAAAAGTAAAACTAAATATTCCGCTGTAATTACAAGGTAAAGCTTTAAAATTATTTTCTTGTATTACAATGTAAGACTAAGTAGCTTGCTCTAACTGTAGGGTAAAAACTTTATTCAGCTAAGAAAAATTCCGAAGTGAAGCTTTAAAGAGTAATAAATCGTATCAAAAGTTAGTTAAAATCAAATAGCTGATTGGTACAGCACTGTCCAATAGTAATAGAGGACCAATAGGATCAGTATAATGCGCTCTTTAGTAACGCCCGAATGTAACAGTCGGCTAAAATCTCGGAGTATAGTATTCTCGAATTTAGCAATTGGAGTGAGTCTTTTTCCAGCCTTATGTCAATCTTGTATGAATCTTATGAGAGTCTTACTTGAGACTCGGGCCAGTTTTATTGTAGACTCATCTTCAACCTTTTATCCTATGTGAATTTAGTAGACAATAGTACTGAACCAGTGAGCAGTTTTAACTTAGTGCCATTTACTACAAGTGTTTTGATATACTGAAGCTCTGTTCCAGTTATGTGAGTAATAAATGCATCACTTCCTTATTTTATTCTCTTTATGCTAGTATTTCTCAAGATAGCTTGTCCTTGTGGCTCCACTCGATCTCAAGGGAACTTGAATCTATTCAATCCGATTTCGACTCAGTATGGCCGCTAGTGCGAGCTCCCCATTTGTACTGTTAATTTAAGCTCCCTACACACGAAGTTCCGCCTCCACTCAGGTATGCCACTCGCGAAGTGTCAACTAAGAGTTTAGCTAAAACTCATCCATAAAAATATATAACTGAAAGATTCATATACCAAGAAATAACTTAAAGCATGAGAACAAAACCCCTTTTATTGATATTCCCTCATAACAAATGAAAACTCCCCCATTAAAATTGGCGCGGCCTGTTTAACGGAGCAAAAACACAAGGACAACATTAAAAAAAAAAGATTATTGAGAAATATTACGCATAGGGAAAGTGTGATATTTTGTGCATGCCTTAAAGTCCCATATTTTGTGCATGCTTTGAAAGTGCTATATTTTGTACTGGCTTTGGAGTGCAATATTTTATTAAGCCTAAGTCGCCTTAAAATAATAACAAAAATATAATTTAGACGAGCCAAATTTAAGTTATATAAAAAAAAGGAAAACCAGTGCCGAATTTTAATTTATTTTGAAAAAAAAAACAAAATGTCGTTAGATCAAACCGAACAATTGTTAAAGCAAAAACTCATTGCCAAAACAGTGGAAATTTAAAAATCTCTCCCATTATATAACGGTGATTCAGATATAGATGAATTCTTAATCCAGTTAAACCAATTCATAGAAATAACTCAAACAGACTTAAAATCCTTAATAGTCATGTTGTTAATGATACTTAAGGGACAAGCACTAAAATTTTTGAAACAAATAGAAAATACAATAGGGGAAAATAACAATCTTCCAGTAAACTCAATAGAAGAACTGCTAAAAGCTTTCAAAGGAAGATTTTTGGAAACTAGTTCAACACACAAACTAAAGCACGGAACTGTATGTTTTGACGAAACCCAAAATGTTAGAGAATATCTGCAAAGACTAATGGTATCTATTGAAGCTAAATACGGGAAAGAATCTGGTCCTTTATATAATAAAATTGTACTAAATGCTTTCATGCAATGTTTGAGCCCCAAACTATACCGAATGTTAATATCAAAAAATATTCAAACATTAGAGCTAGCAGTTCAGGAAGTAGAGAGAATGATTGAAATTGACTCGATTATGGCAAACCACAATAAGTCAAGAATAAATAAGGTAGAAAATTCAACTCCGGAACGATCACGAGCAATTTCACCAGGATTCTTTTCGAGAGATAATTCACCCATACCGAACCAAAATAGATCTCCAACCCCTACGAGGCAAAGGATGGTACGTTTTGTACCCACGAATACGACAAACAACGTACAGAACCCCCCCCCCCCCAATTATATGCTGTGCATGTAATAAGCGAGGACTAATTGCCAAGGAATGCCGTACTAAAAATAACTTTACACCAGTAACCCCCAGTTTTAATAATCGTTTGTTCGGGAGAACAAACTTAAATGTCAATGGGTCAGGAAGCTATAGAAATAACCCCCCACGTCTCCCATCGTTCCGCAACCCGTACCAACAAGGATTTGCGTATACAAATCCTTCCCCCAACCGACAAAATAATTATCGGTTCCCCAACCCAAATACGCAACAAAACACTTACCAATATAATTCACGGACAGTGTATCCGACTAGATTTAACAGGAATACGGGCAATGACAGAAGACATTTTTTCCCAACGGGAAATGAAAGAAATTTTTCTGGAAACGAGAGAAATTTTTCGTCAATACAAAATGAAGAAATGCCGCTACCCGTCGGCACAAGAAATCCTAACCCACGCAATTATACGATGCAACCAAGACAATCAAATGTCAATCAACTTGGAACTTCACTAGCAAGTAAAATTCCCACCGAACCCCAATGTCAAACGCCAACTTATCAGATAAGTGCCCAGGGAAACGAATTAGGCCCCCAAGAAAATTAACCGGGACCCTGGAGGCCAGTATTTTTTATAGGTCCCATCCAGTAATTGTACCTTCTTTAAGTGATAATAATGACATATTACCCATACTAAATAATTTTAGTGTTGCAAGTATTAATTTCAAAGCGTTAATAGACTCAGTTAACATAATAATCAGTTAACATAATATCAGTTAACATAATAAATTCGAATGTATTTAATAGACTACCAGTACATATTAGGCGACGGAAAAACTTCACTATTCCCAGTTCAACAAGTGTCGCGGGTCATAGGCTGGAAGCTATAGGCTTCATAAGTCTAGATGTGACAGAAGATAATAGAATCTTTCCTACAAACTTCATAATCTGCAAAAAATTTCCCATATGAGGCTATAATTGGCGCTAATTTCCTAAAATATAAGGTATTATTAGATATAGCAAACAACAGACTCGTGTATCCATACGATCCTATTCTCCAACGCGTGGAGAGATGGGAAGCAACAGTGAATAGAATAGTCTTTTGTACCCTATCTCTCGTCTTGTGGGAGAAAATCCAGCGGCAAATGGATCGAGTCAATAAAAGCAAAAATAGGGAAAATGAAGGAGTATAGACAAGCAGAAATAAAGAAAACAGTTGAATTAAGGGATGAAATAACAAATCCACGTACTATTGTAAGAGGACAGGACTCAGATTCACCCTTACAATCAATCCCAAAAGCGGAAGACTTGACGCAACCAAGCGCCAAGCTTAACTTAATAGAAAATGACTCGGAAGAAAAATATTATGGATTCACGGTACGTAAAACAAAAATCTCCCCAAAAACAATGCAAAGAGTTCAAATTTCACAAATGGTCACTCCCGTAAACGACAAATCCGAAATTTGGTTTTCATCCCCGTCTAAAGAAATCCCAGAAAATCTGTTTTGTGAAGAACAAATCATTTCATATGAGAAAAGAGAAGCTTTTATTTGGTTGACCAACAGACATGAAAATGATACGATTACATTAAAAAAGGGAACATGCCTCGTTGAAATACAAGTTATTTCTGAGCACGAGCTAAACAAATGGAAAAACTTCAAGAAAACATTAGTTAATAGTATTGAGGTCAGTAATCCAAAGAATAAGTACCCACTAACAAGATCCCAATTTTTGGAAAAATTCAAATTATACCATATCCAGGATACACAATTAAAGGAAAAGTTATGTGAGTTGCTCTGGAATTTTAGAGATATATTTTCTACGTGTGAGGAAGATATTGGATTGATAACGTTCTATGAACATTCTATCCAAACCACAGGGTTGCCTGTAGCTAAACAGCCCTATCGCATCCCTTATCCCTATAAAGATTAGTTGAGAAATAAAATCCGCGAATTAGAAAGAAACAATATTATACGGCCAAGTATAAGCCCGTATTCAGCCCCTGTTATACTAGTACCAAAAAAGAACAAGGACCTTAGGCTTGTAGTAGACTATAGAGCCTTAAATAAACAGGTAGTTAGTGACAAATTTCCCCCGCCCCGAATTGATGAAATCCTAGACTCCATTTCAACCAAAATGAAATTTTTACATCCCTGGACCTCACGCAGGTTTATCATCAAGTCAAGGCAGCAGATGACGACGTTTATAAAACGGCTTTTTCGACGACGGACTGGGGCTCTTACGAATATTTGAGAGTACCCTTCGTACTCAAAACTAGTTCGAGCGCAGTATGTAGACCTCTGTTGCACTTGTTACGAGGCATAGAAAATATTATCCATTTTGTGGATGATGTGATTTGTGTGGGAGAAACACCAGAGGACCATTTAAATACATTAGCCCAAGTTTTTGAAAAATTCAGAGAGGGTAATCTAAAATGTAGACCCGAACAAGTAAATCTACTTCAATCCGAAATAAAATTCCTGGAAGTGATAGTGACGCAAGGCCAAATATCACCAGACCCCGAAAAAATAAAATGCGTAGAAAACCTCAAGCCGCCAAAAACTATGAAGCAACTAAGAGGGATCATTGATTTAACAAGTTATTTTAGAAAATTCATACGCAATTACGCACAAATCGCAAAACCCCTAACAGATTTAACTAAAGGGACTTCCCAAAATATTACCTGGTCGCAGGAAGCTCAAACTTCCTTGGACACTCTCAAGAAAGCTCTTACTTCTGAACCAATCTTGTCGTTACCAGATTTTGAAAAGGGACAATTTGTGGTTACCACGGATGCTTCAGCTTTAGGCATCGGTGCAATACTTTCCCAATTAATCCCCGTGGAAAACTACTCCGAACCCCTACAAGAACCCCCTCAGTATATAGAGAAAGTCATATGCTATTCAAGCAGAACTCCAACCAAAGGCGAAAGTAGTTATTCAGCAACGCAATTGGAGCTACTATCTATAATTTACCATTTAGATAAATTGAGACATTATTTAGTAGGACGAAGATTTAAATTACGCTCGGACCATAAATCCAACAAATCCAACATTCAAAAATCCATTCAAAAATCCAACCGGAATTTTAGCGAGATGGATAATGAAAATCCAAGATCTGGATTACGAATTCGATTATGTGACCGGTAAACAGAAAGCCCCTTGCGATTACCTGAGTAGATACCCTGAGAAGAACTCTTCAGACAATAAATCTAAACAAATAAATGCCATTAATCCCAGTAAACGAAAAAACAAAAAGAATAAACCTAAAATCCTTACAGAAGAAAACGAAATTACTCGTAGCCCCTTATCCCTAGCTAACATTAAAAGAAACCAAGCCAAGGATGAAATGTGTTTGGCTCTCATTAATTATTTTGTGAGTTCCGATAACCTCCCCGATAAGTTCAGAACCCTGAAAAGGGAAATAGACAATTTTTATTATGACTTGAATGAAGAAATCGTTTGCAGGATAGTAACAGGCGAAACAAAAAGAAATCAAACTTTAATAGTCCCAGTACTCCCCCAAAGCTTAATAATACCTGCCTTTGAATATTTCCATTTTGAAATAGGTGGACACTTAGGAATAGCTAAAACCTTTCACAAGTTAAAACAATATTTTCATGTTCCGTCGGCATTAGCAAAACTTAAGGATTATATAAATAATTGTGAACCGTGTAATCTAAGGAAAAATCCCCAAACTTATCCTAATCTCCCCATGGAAAGGGTGCGAGTGGCTAGGTTTCCCTTTGATATCGTTTCGTTTGACCTATATGGTACGAGTGGAGGATTACCTGTTTCTAATAGAGGTCATACTTGCGTCCCTTCAGTAATAGACCATTTTACCGGCTTCACTTTTGCCAAAGCACTGAAAAATCAAGGCGCATATGCCACAAGTAAAGCGTTAGCAAAAATATTTTTAAAATTTGGTGTTCCTCACCAGGTTATTAGTGACAACGGAACTAACTTCGTTTCTAAAGTAACAAGAGATTTAATGAGTTTCCTTAAAATCCAAAAATTATTAACCTCCCCCTACCATCCCCAAGCTAATGGAAAAATTGCAAATAGGCACAAAATATTTTCCAATGTCTTGAGTATTTATACAAAAGATAATAGAAACGATTGGGATCTGTATCTACCTTATTTAACCAATGTAATTAACACCGCTTATTCAGAAACGACTAAAGAAAGTCCATTTTTTCTTTTGTTCGGACGCGATTTTAAAATACCTTATCAAGAAATTATAGAATCAAGACAGTATTACAATAATACCGAGGACTGTAAACAAGATTTTATAAATATGATGAGAAAAACCTATAAAATAGTTAAACATGAGTTAGAAAAATGTAAGATGAACCAAGAGTTGAGAAACGAGTATAAAATCAAAGGAAATATAACTTTTAAAGTGGGAGATTGTGTGTATCTAAAAAACGAGGCAAAGCTAGAAGGCAAGAAACTTTCCAATAAATTTTCGGGACCCTACAGAATAATCAAAAAATACGACAATGATTTTACTTTTAAAATGATAGACCTAGAAAACGCGAGAACATTCAAGGCACATGTTAGCTGTATAAAAAGAGCCAAATACCCCGTTAAGTGGGCACCCGAACCCTCTTCTTCAGATTCATCAAACGCGGAAAACGAGTTCCCTAAGTCAAGGCTAGCCGAATTAAAACCCTTTAATTTCAAACAAAACTACTTTGAAAACCATAGCGAAGAGGAAGATTTTGAAGAATTTTTGGCCATGAAAAACCTAGTAATCCTTAAAAGAAAATCCTTAATACCCATACCAGCTAGAACCCCAAAAAGTCCAGAAGGTCCATCTTCAGAAATTTCGGAGGAAGAATCGGATTATACGCTGTCGCCAAAAACCCAATTTTTTCCCGATAGAATTTCAACCCCATTTCCCCCTAAAAGATTTCCTGATGACATGGTATCCCCAGGAACCCTGATAGAAAGACCCCTATTGTTACAGGAGGAATTAAACCGAGCTGTGGAAACCCAAGGTGAAAAAAAAAAGAAGACTCCCCCTAGGGATACAAATATGAAGAACTTAAGAGAAGCCATGGACAATATAAACTATCTGATAAAACCCAGGCAAAGCACCTTGCCTTGGACCCAGGAACACCCCTAAGCTGAAAATCTAAGACAATACCATAACATAACGGTATCCAAAGTAAAACCCAAGGAATCTCACTCCTGGAAACACACCATGCTAATAAATATACCTCCCCCCCCCCGAAGATATGGCATTCAAGCAATGGAGACATTCTCTAAAAACATTTGACTCCTCCCAGAGCTCCCAAGAATCTTTTGTCTCCCCTGAAAAAGGACGTCAGCATGAGGAAACGGAAAATAAACCCTCTACTTCCAAAGGAGATGAAATATATGAAGCAAGGGCAGGCGATTCTCCGAAATTACAAAGGACCATCCCAGAAAGCGCTAGTGATGAATCTTCAGGAACTAGTTCTACCGAATCCGACGATGAGCTCCAAGAGACACAAAGACAAATACCAACTTCGGCTACCGCGCAAGCAAAACTAGCTAGGGCAAAAGGTCAAAAATTTCTATTAAAACAATACAAGAATTTTGACCTAATCTCTATGGGAAAGTCAAAAAAGAGTAAAACGCTAGAAACTGAACAGGAAGTTACCATGAAATCTGGCAGAATAAGAAAAAACCAGATAAATGGAAATACGTCTAGTTAAGGTACTCGATCTCTGACCCCAAAAACCCAAATGGTAACACAAAAATAGAAATGAGAAACGTGAAAAAAAAACATTAAACAAAAATATATGAACAGAACGCGTCCACGAGAACCACCCCGAAAAGGTCAAAATAAGTTAATAATTAACCTTTACAGATAAATTGAATTCCAGCTAAATAAAAAATCTTTTCAGATAGAAGAAGAACGAAAATTGTACAATCCATCTTCCAAAGACAAAATAAGATACCTAGTGCCATCCCATTACAGACAGAACGAATATGGACCAGCTATTACAAGTACGATCTAAATTTCTAAACGCTTCAGCACAATTAACAACAGAGAGATTGAGAATCGAAAATATGATGGAGGCTACGCTTAAGTCTCTTAGAGAAATTAAGGCTTCTCAGGAAGAAATGAACAAAAAAATAAACGAGATCCTAGTAGCCAAACAAATGGATAAATTACTTGAAGCCTAATTTAGGGAAATTAATCCATAGTGAAATGGAATCAATGAGCGACGCCACGCTCGTTAAGGGATATTGTCCCGATAAGGCCATCAAACTATAAGTTTTATACGATAAAATGCAAGAAATTGGCAAAAACATGCAAGAGTATAGAAAAAATACTGTGCTATCCGCGACAATATCCATGCAAGAACACCTAGCTCCTGAACGAGTAAAGATTTTAGGATTACGACATAAATATTATAACTTAAAAGCACAAAAAGAGATAATTAGGCTCCAATAAGACAATCTTGAGAAGCAAATAAAAGAAAGCAAGTCGAGATAGCCAGAGAACTACAAAAACAAAAAGAATTTTGCTCAAGCCTAGAAACGATGATGGCAACGTATTTTAAGGTTGAAATTAACTTACCCTACAACCCCCAATTCGGAAGTATTCTTGCCAACAACGAAGGGCCATGTTCGACGCATTCACAAACCAACTATTTTGAAATTCCAAACCAAGCTCAGTATCATCATATCAAACACCAAGTCGAATCCATTCAGCAAAATCCCCCGATGGACGATAACATAATTATGAAGACTCAATACCCCAACGCCGGAGCAAATATTACAACGGGCCAAAATTCCCCAGAAGTATCTGCACCACAAGAAACCCCCAAAATACAACCATTACCAGAAGATACGAAAAGCTAAGGAATATCAACCAAGGGAATTAAATTGAAAAAAAAGGTAAAAAATCCCTTGCTCAAAAAAAAAGAAAAAAAGATTCAAATACGTTAAGGCGGTTACATTTTAGAGAAAATAATGCTTAGAGATAAAATATAGTGAGTAACTATATTTCTACTAGCCCCAAAAATAGTATTTCCCTAATTTTCGCAAAAAATATTATATATTCAGTCATAGAGGAGAAAGTGAGGTAGATAGCTATCCTAGCTTCACCCGGGACAGGTAAACATCGCCTCGGGTAACCCCCAAAGTAAGTGAACGAAAGGATCACTGGGGATCGCTTGGCATGCAGTTGTTTTCAGTGCATGAATATCGAGTCCGTGTGCTGAGTTCGATTGTGTGTCAGTCCATAAACCCAAACCACGATAACTCAAAATTGTTTTTAAAGTCAATGAAGTATTCAAGTGCCGATCTGGGGAGCTTTCGGCGTATCGAACCTCGAAGGGCTTGTTAGTTGTATTTGGATGTTCGATAAACTGAAAGTTTCTTCAGGATAGAATCCACCCCCTCTAAAATTTAATTTTATGGGATCTTTAACAATACGGCATTAAAACCTCGATTACACGTTTAGACGATAGGCCAAAGTACAATCTTATCCTAGGAATATTTCATTATTGCTATTAGCATCATAGCAATACATACAAAACGCAAAATTAGTTACCTAAATATTCAATAACCGCTCCTCACATCAAGACTCAAAAATTTTTTTAACCCAAAGATCAACAAAAATAATATTCCTGAAATGACTATTAAAGAAGTTCAAATTTTACTAGAAGTAGCGACCCTAACTCGCTGTGAAATTTATAGAATACTCGACAACCTATATTGCATACTCGCCAAAAGAAATATGTACCAGTTTTTACCGCACTAATTATATCCACGTTCCTTAATGAAACAGGACCAATATGTACGTAAATAAGCTCAAAAATTTCGCAAAAAAAAATTTTCTTCCCAGTTGAAGTTAATCGCAAATAAAATTATATTTTTTCCTCAATAACGTGCATGGATCATTAATCCACAGGCAAGATACGTGATAATGAAAAAAAATTAAATCATCAGCAAAAAATCGTCCTATTTACAAAAATAAAAAGAAAATTAAAAGCAGCCAATGGGAACCGAAGGTATTCTTTGACGTTCAAAATGAACTCAATTCTCTAAAGACTCCTGCGAATAACCAAGCACAAAAAACACCTTCTAGATTGCTACTGAATTGATGTCACTTATATAAGAGTCATAAGCTGCTTATGCAATTTGGCAACGTATATAAATGATAATTCTTATGAAAAATCTCTATGTAAATTGCTAATTCTTAGCAACCAATTATCACAATAAAATTCAAAAAGAGCCTTCGTGAAAATCATAACTAGAAGTATTCCTTCAAATAAAAGTCAACAAAATGATAAACCCCTATAAATGAAATTTAACATCCATCCCAAATCAAACCCATCTAAAAAGTTGGTACGATATAAAATAAAGGCCCGTAGCTTCCATACACTGTCAAAGTAACGAAGGTTTATGACGGTTCAGCTACCTAGGCATACTGCCATCCAAAAAAACACTTTCCCTTATTAGTTGCTTACAATAAGAATAATTAACCCGTACCGTAGGTTAATCTAAGCTAAATAGATTCTTATAACAAACGGTCCTTTTACTTAAGAATAAATTAATCAATATGATAAAATGATCTTTGAATAACAAAAAAAATAAAGAAAACGCTAAACCCAATAGCAAAAAACTGGCCTATACGAATATAAGATGATCAGAAAATGTCGTTCAGTCTCAAATGGGGATATCTTCCATATACGACTGCACATGTATCGATAATTGATTAAATTTGGATTATTTTCTTGGCATGTCATAATTCAAAACCCATAAGATAATTATAACATACTGTTTCAACAGAAAAATAAGAGCTAGAAAATTTACACAAAGAAAAAAAAATCAATAACTCTTAACGTAAAAAAAATAAAAATATAAAATTTGTACAATTTAAAATAACAATCTTTGTACGTTTGCGTCAGCCACATATCTTGTAAGATAAATATGATAACCACACTAAGTGGAATTGTTTCGACGAAATTGCCCACGTAGCCTAAGCCTAGTCGCGTGTCACTCACGCAGCTTAAATAGTCTTGAGAGACGAAATAAAACTAGGCTAATATCTCTTAAAATATATCAAATATTGTTTTGCCTTAACAGTCAGACATTAAATAATAAACCTGAAAGAAAAATAAAATAAAACAATCCGTGAAAAATTAATAATGACAAAACAAAACCCTTTCGTCATAAAAGGAACGTCTAAAATTAATATACGCCATAATGCCTTTAAAAATATGGCTACGGTTTTAGCCTAGCTCCAAAAAAAATGACAAAAAATAGTGAATTCCAATTCTCCCAAAATAGGCAAAACCTGCAAAATTATCCCAGTTCACAAACGCTCATATAAGGTGACAAACAGTATTTAATAATTCTCACTTACCTTATGAACTGTTCCAACCTAAGGTCCCTGCTAAATCTATCCTCCAATGAAGAAATGTATAGTAAACTAATTGACGACATATTATTCAAGTCAAGCTTTACGAAATGCACGTCATGTATAAGTTCAAGAATATGTGTTCACTAAGGCACATACAAACTTGAACTAAAATTATTAAAATAAAAGCAAACATTTATATGAGGTATAAATGAGTCAATTAATCCTCAATAAACCCTCAATTAATCAAGCGAAAGTGGGAGCCATAAATATTATGAATAGGTAAACGGAATCCCAGTCCCGTAAGGTAGCGAGCGGTACAAAGTTCAAATTTGTTGTCATTCAGAAGAATACTCGAAAACCCTATCTTAAACACTCAATATTGAGACAAAAAAAAGGGGGTTTAATACCCTTAGAATTCCAAATGGAAAACGATACAAAACTAGTTAACGCTGGAACTAATAAGAAATACCCTCAATGAGCAATTATGTTAAAATAACAAGTAAATAAATTCCTACATCTTAGGCAAAACTTCCATTCAAAAGGAAACGTACTCTACAACAACCCAGTAGGGTTATGATGGAAAATACTTCATTTTACAATGTTACAAGACCGTCATTTAAGACAGTTACTTGTACGTAATTCTTTTGCTTTCAGAAAAATTTAAAACAAACCAGTTTTAGACGACGCGTTTCGATTTGATTCCCATAATTTTTTAGTCGCATTTAATATATTTAATCCTTTATAGCAAAAAGGATTATATCTTGTGGTAAATTATTACATACAAATCAGGTTGAACTAGTTTCAACCAGCCAATAAGTTCACTAAAAAACGTAAATATACTTAAATTTTCATTTAGGAAATACAAGAGAATTAAATTTATATGCCTTACGACAAACTACAAAACTTTTAGGCAACACCGCGCTTGGTGATAAATACCTCTGCCATGTGGCGATGACTCCGTCACAGGGAAAATGAGTCGACACCTAAGGGTGAATGTGTTTCACTTTTAATTCATTTGTAAGGGAAGACTTAATCTTGACGAACAAACCTTTAAAATTCCACCAATTTAGAATAATTCTAAAATACGCTGAAATAAAGAGTTTATTTCTACATTTTCTAAAGATATTATTTGAGTAAACATCAACAACAAAAAAAATAAATTCCTCTCTCGATTCAATCTAAGCAAGAACTTCAGAATAAGCAATTAAGGAAGAAATGCCTACGATATAAAATAAATGAATTCTCTTTAATTAATCAATTATAAGCTGTAGAAGCTAGAATCAGCAGGTATTGTAAAAGAAGGTAAACAAATCTGAAGAAATTATGACAATAAAGGAAGATGAGATACAGTTTAATAGCTTAATTTTCAAAAGCCTTAAAAAATAAGTCTATGTTTTCAAACTTCGGCCTTAATAAAAATTATCACGTCGACAGGATACAAAATAACCATAGTCACTTTAAAAAGATTGTTAAAAGGGAGAATTTGCCTTGTTAACTAACGATACTTAAGAAAGAACCAAATGGGTTGTATTAAGGATTTACCAATTAAGGAATCGAATACCCACACAAAATACTAAGTAAAGTATAAGATCTTTTTCAAATTAATTGATGGTTATCGCATTAACTGCATTATGCTAGCCAATAATGTAATACAACCCTTCCTTTAACGACTTAAGCTCGAAAAAAACAATTAAAACATGTGAAAAATACTCTTAGCTAAAAAATTGGTAGTAGTACCCCTCATACTACGGACGGTGAAAAAAAAAATTTCTTACAATTTTTAAATTTCTCAAAAAACCCACTCAAAAAGGTGAAATATACCTTTAGCTACAACCCAGTAGTAGTACCCCTCACCCACAAGAATAGGAGGTTAGAGCCGAGGATGTGCATGGTGTATATTATCCCACCGTGCGGGTACTTGACTCTCACCCTCTGTTAAGAAAAAATTACATAAGTTACTAAATGAGGGAGATATAGGCGTTGTAAAGTCTGTTGCTGACTTGGTTTTGTAACGTCTGATCGGATCTTGCAACTCCCTGTAGAACCTAGAGACTCCTTCTTGCAGAATCCCTTTTGGATGAGACTTGGATCATTAATGTGTCGAAATTCTGTGTTGAGATTTTATTCAATGGCTCATCGAGACTGAGGTTATTGTTCGTTTCATTAGCCATTAAACGGAGTCCGACAAGAAATCACTCTACAAGCACTACAACTGCCTAGCCGTCAAACTCTTTCAACAAGTGGACCCTCAGTCATGAGAGGCGGTGGCCATAGGGGAATAGAGGCGGTATTCAATCATCCCGTATCCGTTCCCATTTGCCCTGACTCTATATGAAAAACAGCCATACAGATACGAGTCGTGCCTACATAAAATAACTGACAAATGAATCGACCCTCAGTCGTAGGAGGCCTTGAGCAATCAGGTGGAAGTCGTGTATACTATCCCTATGCCTCCCGACTGGTCTCAGGCTACCTATGAGAAGCTACTACCCAACTAGGAAGTGAACAGTGAATAATAAAGAGCTATAAACTACAGTTAAGTTGAATGACCCCACAACGTGGGAGCTCGTTGGTCAGCGATCGTAACGTGTGGTACCTTATATTCCCATTCGTCATCATTGTTTGTCCGTGGGACTCTCGTGAGAAAATTAAAACAAATCTCCCCATGAAAAGTGACCCGAACGAATTACTCTAACCCACCCCTATCATAATAAAATAATGTGACAACAAAAATGACCATATGAGAATAAGAAATGAAGATGGATAGAAGTCCGATCCGTGGGGAGTGCTCTTACTTTATAAGCTTTACCTGTTGGTTATTTGGGAGAAGAGTACATAGTGAAGGTATCCCTTACGAAGTACAACTAGAACAGGAAGAAGAACGCCAAAAGTCTAATTAATTACGTGATTTGCACGAATTACCCTACCTAACCCCCACCATTAGAGGAAATGTGATAACACAAGTGACTGTACGGGAATATGCGATTAAAATGGAAAGGAAGTCAGATACCTGGGAGGTGCTTAGGTTCCGTGTTTTTCACTGTTGATCATTTCGGGGAGGAGCACATAGCTTAATACTTCTTACGGAGAACAACTCGAACAAAAATCAGGAACCAAAGAAGTCTAATGAAGACCAATTATACAAAAAAATTATAAGAGCAAGGTAAACAGCTATAACTAACAACAAACACCAATTAAATATAATTGCCTAGTTAAATAAAAATGATGCTTAACGGAAACTATGAAGAGATAGACAGAGGAACCTCAATAGCGAGGGAGTTGTGTCCCAGAAGTTGACGCAGAGTTCTTTTTATTCTTTGGGTCAATTTTTGTGACAACCATTCCCTTACGAAAATCAGCTCGAACAGGAATAGGAACCCAAGGATACCAGTGAAAGCTAAATACCATAAATTAGAAAGACCAAGTAAACATCTACATGTAGCAAACAATCATCAAATTGAAAGCGTCTAACCATTCCATCATTATACCTTAAACTACCATAACCACTTTGAAAACATATTACTATTAGATAATAATTTATTTCATAATTACTAATAAATTTTATATAAAAACACGTTTGCAGATGCGGTACGTGATTAACCTTCAACCACTGGTTAAGGGAAACGCCAAGACAAACAACCTTACAGTAAGTTACTTATGTTAACCCGGAATCTAGTAAAATAAAGTAAAGAAAAAAAAGTAACCATGATAAAATACCCAAGCTATCAACAATTGAATAGTCGTAAACTAGAGAATGTAACCTCAGGGAATCTTAAGAAAAGACATAGTGTAGACAACATTAATGTTTCATTAAGAGAATGGGGAATTGTTGATAATGCATTAAAAGAAGAGGAACTTATCAGAGCAGTAGAAAATATAGACTGTCCAAAACAATATCATCTTCTAAAATCTCAAAAGACAATGTTGGAACAAAGAGTAATCCTAAGATTAACGGCAAGTTTAGTGCTTTATAACTTTAGTGCACGAGCAATGACAAAAACACTAGAGCACACTAGACTAAGTGCCAATCTAGCCTTCCAAATTTTAATACAACAGATTCCAAAAACTAAGTAAAGCTCTTTGTCTGATTATATCGCCGACAATATTTGGTACGATCAAGACGATAACAACATAACTACAATTTGGCCCATAAAATTTCTCTGCATGCTAATAGACCAAGGACACATGTTAAAAGGTGAAATCTTCCTTAAAGCCTTATACGCCAACTGTGTAAATAATACGTATCTTAACCCAATAAACCCGTCAAGGGAATACGCCATTTTTCAAGTTACCCCAAGAGAATATAAAGACATAAAGAAAATAACCCTGAATTTCTTCCAAGAAGACGAAAACTTTGGAAGAAAAACGTTCCCAGGTTTAGACATAATCGTGCGGGAGCAACTATGCTGTTGCCAATCACACGTAAACTTAACTTTCTCCGTAGTAAAAATAATAAATGACCAATTGTCCTTATCGCAGTTGTGCCGGAAAGTCATTCGACAAAATATGCGAAGGAATGACATAGCTGCCACTCTGGAGGGCCTGCGCCTCCCAATCCAATTATTAGTGTATTTAATGTAATTAAACTCACCTGAAGGCGGAAATGATAATATAAAATTTGAACTCAAGTTTCTCAGCTCGAATGTTTCGTCATGGGAAGATTATCGACTTCTCAATATACTTACATCCCCAATCTCAAAGACGGCACTGCCGGACGATGCACCCATATTGAAATTAAAACCTAATATTAGTGGAAGAAACTGTATATATAAATAATTTCGTAGAAATAAATAATAAAAGAACCCTCTGATGTTACCTGAAGCGTTACGTCTATGATAATCGGTTATTATTGTTAATAAATAAAAACAGTGCGTTATATGAATAAACCAGCAGTGTATAAACATTTATAAAACTATGAAGTAGAGTAAATGTCACGGGATCTAAGTACATTGTTTGTATATTGAAAAGAGAAGGTAGTTCCTTGAAAGTCTCTAAAATCCCAAGCCTTTATGAAATTCGTTAAAAACGACCGCAAAGTCGTTAAACTAGAGTACGGAACTTTAGGAAATCGAATTAGGTTCGAACACACAAATAGCCAGGTGCAAGGTGGCACCGGTGAAAAAGTAGTTCAACTTCGACCTGAAGCTACCTTGTTTTCCACTCAAAGTAAATACTCTTTATTGGTTAATATGGAGCTTTAGATGACTCGAATTACGGTAAAACGAATGAATACCCGATGTATTGAGGAAATTCCGGTAAAAAGATAGTTTGACCTTGACCTAGAGTGTACCATGACTATAACCAATCTTGAACAAGTTAAATAGACAAAATTCAATAGAAACTACCTTTCATTTCAGAACAATAGCCAAAGCAATTATTGATACGG
Organism: Artemia sp. Qi Xiang Cuo; assembly: GCF_049724085.1. Taxonomy (NCBI): domain Eukaryota; kingdom Metazoa; phylum Arthropoda; class Branchiopoda; order Anostraca; family Artemiidae; genus Artemia; species Artemia sp. Qi Xiang Cuo. Next base: position 41,859,440 of record NC_142802.1, read on the forward strand.
AGTTCATATCTATAAAGCATGCCAAGGAAAATGTCATATACTCGGTGGCAATGATCATTGTGAATAAATCAAGGGAAGAATTTTTTGCGAAAAAGTGGGATATCAAATACGATTTAAGAGAATACAACATAGGATCATATATCTTCGGATTACGTTTAGCAAATACACCCAAATATCGGCCCGCAAGAGGGAAACTAGGAATAAAATACAACAGCAGAAAGGGCAAGTACCTCCATTTTGTTCAACATGAAATAAGAAAGTTACAAAAACAATACAAAGTTCGGTAATGGCATGTTAAAGGTCCTTGCCAGACAGATTTATTACTTCTTGACAAATGAAAAAAGCAAAAATTATTCTACAAAATCGAGGGAAATCCAAACTGTGTAAAATACCAAGGCAAACATGACCCCCTCCAAGAAATTAAATGTTACAAACAGTATTTGTATAATCCAAGAAGTGTGACTTATAAAGCCAAAAGAAAAGAAATTATATTTAAAAGAATTAAAACTTATGAATCAAAATCCAAAATAACCAAGAAATCAAAAAAACTGTCCAAATCGAAATAATTAAAGTTAACCCGACGCACCTTTAAGTTAAAAAATAATTGTTGTGTGAAACAATTAAAATATCTATCCCCCCAGCCTAAGAATCAACCGTACGTTCACCATAAGCAAAGTAACAAATTGTACGACCACGAATCTTAATCTCACCTCGTTTTCCTTTGGCCAACAAAGATTATAATAAAATAATATAAATATAATATCATAATTAGTACCTTGTTTCCTTCCCTAAAAGAAAAAAGAAGAACAAAGAATAAGAATCTAAGTTCTCGTTCAATTATCAATCATAAGAAGTTTTCCTATATAATGTCTAATGAAATATTAATTCCAGAAACAGCAAAAAGGATGTGGATAACAAATGTCATAACAATCCTCATTTCCCAAACTATAGCACAAGATATCGTAAAACATGGAATAATCTTCAAACATGAGAATTCGTTATTCGCAAGCCACAATGTCTGGAAAATATTTATGAAACTGGATTCAAAGCCGTTTGAAACCCTATTCCTACAAGTAATGAGACTAGAGAAGAATACCAATGAATTAAAGGATTCTATATTCCAATTCTTAAAATCGGACAAAAGCCTGCAGACAACTAAAGACATCCACCACAAGGAAATTACAGGAAATCTACCCCCCATGCTTCCTAAACTAAAGTCGAAATTCATAGTGGACGACTTTGACAAGAAAATGGCAGAAATCGATAAAGCTCTAGGAACTAACAACAGAGGAAACAGAAGGAAAAGAGAATTAAGTAATGCGGACGGATCTATAAGCGAATATACTACGACAAAATATACCACAGGTTCCTTCTTGACAACTTCCAAGAAAAATAAACTCTATGATGGAAATTACGCCATGCTAAATGAACTACCGAGCCTGTGGATTTTTCTCAAGGAATTATGGCAAAATCATGCTGAACAAAACGTTACGAAGCAAATATTATCAAAACTCACAAAGGAAAAAGACTACAGACAAATTATCAACCTAAAGGAATTAAAATTCTCAAATACACAAAAAGACGATAAGAATAAAAATCCTACAGAAAGAAAAAGACAAAACACCAAGACAACCACGCCTACATATGAGACCCCAGTAAGAGATATACAATCTTCAATGTCAGAAGTCACGACGAGCACAATCCCTGAAATGAGCGCACTTAGCAAGAAAGCACCTAGAAATTTGACCACACTAACTTATGTAAGACCAACGATACTTACAAAATGGACATGGTTAACAGAAGCCATGCTTTACCGCACCCGGTCGAGTGGCGTAATTAATATATGCTTTAGAGCGAGACTACCAGTAAAGCATACAGAAACGCAAACGATAAAAGTACAAGCGATTAAACCAGTAGAAATGAAAAATAAAAATAAGAAAAAGGAAGAAGACGATTACGTACACAAGAAATGTTGGACAATAGATGGCAAACGTACCTGTTTATGATTAGCAATGGCCAACGAGCCGGCAAGGGAATATATCGAACCATTACCTGAAATAAAAGAAAAAAACGCCTTAAGAGTATTGATTCACCAATCCTTTTTACTATAGTATAGACAAAGACTGCAGGCACTATTTGAACTGTTCAATATAGAAATACAAAATTTAAAGCAAAGTACCACGAGAATCTTCGAGGTATTTTTTTGAAAAAGCAAGGGTCGGAGATCAGCAAGGCGTAATACCAATCGTAGGGGAATTGGCCTCACGCTTATTTTATCTTTTAACTGAAAAAAATTTGAATATCCTCAGAAAAAACATAAGAAAGCTCAATAACGCTATGAACGTGACTTTACATGTTCAACAAATACAAGCCAGTATAGCCAATTATCAGAAAGATAAAATTGAGGCAATCTCAAAGAAGATATCTAAGACAGTAAACATAATGAATTATTTGAAAAATGAAGTAGATTATGTGATTTCCGATCCGGGCCTCACCATGGTATCAGTATACATAGTGACAATGCCATTACTTAACCTGGCAACTGACGTCAGCAAATTTGAATGTCCATTATTTGCCCTTACTGGAGGAGCTTTGTCATATGACCTGGTGGATCTTTCGAACCTAAAAAAAATCTTAGATGAAATAAAAATACATTTAACATTTAGACTATATCTACCAACAGAACCCGAAGTAGCAAACGTATTCCACTATTACACAAAGCTAAAGGTTCACATCACAGAAATAAATGAACAACTATTTGCAGTAGTAACAATTCCATTAATAAATCAACAATCTATATATGACTTGTATAAAATTTCTACGTTTCCAGCCAATATAGGCAAAACTAATTCATTCATGACTATCACCCCCGAAACGGAATACTTGCTTGTCGATCATGATAGGAGGAAATATGCCTTAGCAAATCCACAGGACCTTAAGGAATGCGTAGCATTCAAAAATCTAGTATGTCAGTTAACCCTGCCAATATATAACGTTAAATCTGGATCTTGTATGTTAGATATATTTTTAAAAGAGACTCAACAAGAAGAAATTCCCAATTCATGCGAAACGCTAGTAGGCAGTACTAAACGGGAAATATTTATTCACCTTAGAAATGACCTGTGGCTATTTTCTGTTCCAAAAGAAACAGTTGGGACTATCTCGTGTTATAATAACACAGAAAGAATCGATCCAAGCTACAGAACTGAACTACAATTACAAGACGTGGGAACAATAACCATAAAACAAGGATGTCGATTAGTAACCAAAGAAACCACGGTACAAACACCACTAATAACCACGAGCACGAATATAATAAGTCCCAAGGTGGTCAATTTCAAATCAGTCAATTTATCGTATACAATTCCTCACAATGAAAATGAGGAAGTAAAAGCCACAATATGGTCAAAAATAGAGAATGTCAAGGGAGCCTTACCCCTAACAAAAATTAAAGAAGCCTTAGACTCTCAAATTCCCCTATTTACTAATGAAGACCAAAGATTGACATATGTAGAAAGTAGATACGGACTATTTTCAACAAATTTTTGGTGGCATATCCTCCTGACGGTAGGATTCGTATTTGTGATCTCGTATTCTATAAGAATCGTATTGAACCTGAACTACGGAAGAATTTTGAGAATTACGCGTAGAAAAAGAGCAGAGTCAGATCACATCGAGCAGAGTGAGATGCAAAACCTAAACCCGGAACTCCCAAATAGCCCTTAAGCAAAAAAATAAGGGAGGACATGATCAAAAGAATGAGAGTAGAGGTCCTCATTCATGCATTATCCAGTCCCAAATTTTTACTTATTTTTTGTGCAAGCCCATGCGGCTGCAAAGATGTATTTATTAAGCGGCAAGGACGCACATAAACAATAAAGATTTGAAAATTTATAGTAAATCAAGACCTCTCTTATAAACCATGTAACCTACCTCGCAAATAGACTTATAATAGAAAATTAAATGCTAAAGTAGATGAATGTTGAATAACATTTAAAAATGTATTGAAAATTGAACATATGCCAAATGCACATATATACATGTATCCGTATATGGGCATAGAATACTAAGGGGAGTGTCGCAACATGTTCAGTGCATACGAGCATGACAATGTCATTGACCTACTAACGGTACGAACAAGATGACAGCCAATCAGAGGGCTACAATCCGTGGACGAACAAGACCACGTATCTCTTTCTAGGCCAATCATGGGAGTCGGAAATACTAACGGGAAGTGACGCAACTGATATAAGGAAGGATTACTAAAACCTAAATTTAAGAGGTTTCTAAGTTTAAAAGATACAGAGGGGAATGATTATGGCTTCACCTAGGGAGAGAGTTGAAGCCTTTAGATTCTAGTGTATAAGTGATATGTAATTTAAAATTCTTTAGGATGAGAGATAAATTCTGTAATTATTATTCCGAAGCCTTAATAATGTAACTAGGACACCTTAGATCATTTTCAGAAATTCAAACAAGATACAATGAGATTAAGACAGATTGAATATATTTAACACGGTAATCGTTTCCTGGGGATTTTAAATGTGTCAATGCAGGGATGACAAAACAAAGGAACATTCAGAAATTACTTTTAGGGGATTATTTGGGCGAAACAGATCGATATATTTTACGGAATCATTTGGGCGAAACAGATTGAGAGATCTGTTTATTGGGAATATTAAATAGGTTTCTTTCGGCTATTACTGTGTTTAAACTTTGAATAAAATAAAAAACTTTTATGTAGAGTGAAGATGTGTTTGTTTATTTTTAGTGGCAAAAGTTTTTCAAAGCTTTTATGTTCTCGTCGCTTTCATTTAGCAATGATGTCTAAAATAAACAAAAAGTACTAATACCCCTTACTGTATGTCACTGGTACTCTTTATTGTACATCTTCTGTATATTAATAGTCTGAAAGCAGAAAACTTCTTTCATTAAAGATTGGCTTCCTGATTTTTCTTAATTTTTAATATTTTCCTCCCACACAAAAAGAATATTCTTTTTCTTTGAATATTCTCGTTTATTTGATTGAAATTGTTTAATAATAATAAAGGCTATCTCTTATGATGTATATTAAATCGGTTTCTTTCGGTTATTTTTGTGTTTAAACTTTAAAAAAAATGAAAACTTTTATGTGGAGTGGCTTTTAGTGGCAAATTTTTTCAAAGCTTTTATGTTCTTGCCGGTTTCATTTAGAAATGATGTCTAGGATAAACAAAAAGTACTAATATCCGCTGCTGTATGTCACTGGTACTCTTTATTGTACATCTTCTGCATATTAATAGTTTGAAAACAGATTTATTTATTATTGTTACAAGTAAAGCCGCTTGTGGAAGAAACTTTTTCTTTTTCACAATGGTGTAAGTAATATTTAAGATTGTATTTATTTTTAATATATATATATATATATATATATATATATATATATATATATATATATATATATATATATATATATATATATATATATATATATATATATATATATATATATATATATATATATATATATATATATATATATATATATATATATATATATATATATATATATATATATATATATATATATATATATATATATATATATATATATATATATATATATATATATATATATATATATATATATATATATATATATATATATATATATATATATATATATATATATATATATATATATATATATATATATATATATATATATGTATATATAATATATATATATGAATAGATATATATATATATATATATATATATATATATATATATATATATATATATATATATATGTGTGTGTGTATATATATATATATATATATATATATATATATATATATATATATATATATATATATATATATATATATATATATATATATATATATATATATATATATATATATATATTCACTTGAAATGTGCAAGATTTCAATCTTTGCTACAAGTAAAGCCACTTTTGGAAGAAACTTTTTATTTTTCACAATGGTGTGAGTAATAATTTATTTTACTAAATTAAAATTTAATTTATTTTATTATGGTATCTGAAGCTCTTTAGAATAGATACATTTAAGTAATATTTAATATAATTTTTCGCATATATTATAATTTATTTACTTTTGTTACAAGTAAAGCCGCTTGTGACAGAAACTTTTTTCTTTTCCACAAAGGTGTAAGTAATATTTAAGATCGTATTTTTTTTTGTTACAAGTAGAGTCGTGTTTAATTTATTTTATTATGGTATCTGAAGCATCTTAGAATAGATTAGAAGTGTTATTTAGGATAATTCTTCGCATATATTTTATTTTATTTATTTTTGTTACAAGTAAAAGCTGCTTGTGGCAGAAACTTTTTCTTTTTCACAAAGGTGTAAATAATACTTAAGATTTTATTTATTTTTGTTACAAGTAGAGCCGTGTTAAATTTATTTTTTTATGGTATCTGATGGATTTTTAGAATAGATACATGCAAGTAATATTTAATATAATTCTTCGCATATATTTTTATTTATTTATTTTTGTTACAAGTAAAGCCGCTTGTGGCAGAAACTTTTTCTTTTCCACAAAGGATATTTTACCACTAAAAGTAAAGAGGTGCTACATTAAATCAAAGATGAGCAGAAATAAAGTCGAGTCGTGGTTTTTTTATTTTATTGTGGTATCTGAAACATCTTTAGAATAGATACATGTAAGTGTTATTTAGGATAATTCTTCGCATATATTTTATTTTATTTATTTTTGTTACAAGTAAAAGCTGCTTGTGGCAGAAACTTTTTCTTTTTCACAAAGGTGTAAGTAATATTTAAGATTGTATTTATTTTTGTTACAAGTAGAGCTGTTTTTAATTTATTTTATTACGGTATTTGACGCATCTTTAGAATAGATACATATAAGTAATATTTAATATAATTCTTCGCATATATTTTTATTTATATATTTTTGTTACAAGTACAGCCGCTAGTGGCAGAATCTTTTTCTTTTCCACAAAGGATATTGTTCAACTAAAAGTAAAGAGGTGCTACATTAAATCAAAGATGAGCAGAAATAAAGTCGATTAATTGTTCAAGCGTAAATTTTCTGTAAACTTGCTTCTAATGTTGTATTTGTTAGAATGATAACAAGTTTTATGTTAGAAGTAAAACTTTTTCTGTCAATTATACCAAATTATTTCTTAGAAGTAACAATTTCTTCGTTATGATAACAAGTTTTCTGACAGAAGCAGCAAGATTTCCTTAACACTAACAAATTTTCTCTTCGAAGTATCAACATTTTCCATTAATACTAACAATTTTTTACTTAACACACTCAAATTTCTCTTAGAAGTAATAGGTATTTTCTTGACAGTAATATTTTTTTTCTAAAAGCACCAACCTTTCCGGCAATGCTAATAAATTTCTCTTAAAAGTAACCATTTTTCGTCAATGATAACAAATTATCAGTTAGAAGTAACAAGTTTTCTGTAAAAGATAAAAAAAATTTCTTAGAAGTAACAATTTTTTCGTTATGATAACAAGTTTTCTGCCAGAAGTAGCAAGATTTTCTTAACATTAACAATTTTTCTCTTCAAAGTATCAACGTTTTCCATTAATACTAACAAACATTTACTTAACACACTCAAATTTCTCTTAGAAGTAACAGCTATTTGTTCAGTTAAGAGAAACAAGTTTTCTGGCAATGATATCAAATTTTTTTTAGAAGTAACAATTTTTTCGTTATGATAATAAGTCTTCTGCCAGAAGTAGCAAGATTTCCTTAACAGTAACAAATTTTCTCTTCGAAGTATCAACATTTTCCATCAATACTAACAACTTTTTACTTAATACACTCAAATTTCTCTTAGAAGTAACAGGTATTTTCTTAACAGCAACAAATTTCTTCAAATAGCACCATGTTTTCCATCAAAGATAATAAATTTCTCATAGAAGTAACTATTTCTCGTCACTGATAACAAGTCATCTGCTAGAAGTAACAAGTTTTCTGTAAATGATACCAAATTTTTCTTAGAAGTAACAATCTTTTCGTTATGATAACAAGTTTCCTGCCAGAAGTAGCAAGTTTTCCTTATCACTAACAAATTTTCTCCATCGATGTAATAGCTTATTCCTTAATACTAATAAGCTTTTACTTAATATACTCAAATTTCTCTTACAAGTAAAAGTAATATTTTTCTTAGAAGTAACATATTTCTTCTAATAGCACCAAGTTTTCCGTCAAAGATATCAAATTTTTCTTAAAAGTGACAATTTTTGTCAATGATAACAACTTTTATGTTGGAAGTAGAAGGTTCTCTATCAAAGATACCAAATTTTTCATAGATGTAACAATTTTTTTCGTTTTTGATAACAAGTTTTCTGTCAGAAGTTGCAAGTTTTCTTTAACACTAACAAATTTTCAGTGGAACAAGTAAACTCCCGCTCAGACATACATGCAAAAAGAGTAAAAGAGACAAAAACACATACAAATATATAGATTCAGTCATATAAACCAACAAAGACACTGGGACAAGCAAGTACCCACCCAAACACAGAGGCTTAGAGAGTGAAAGAGACAAAAAAGCATATAAACACATAAATCAGACATACATACCGTCAAAGACAAACTGACAAAGACAGGCACTGGGACAGGCAAGAACCCGCCCAGACACACAAGCCTAGAGAGACAAAAACATATACAAACAAATAGATTTATACATACAAACCGACAAAGACAGGCTGTGGCACAAGCAAACACCCGCCCAGACATACGCGCAAAGAGAATAAGAGAGACAAAAACATATACAAATATATAGAATCAGATATACAAACCAACAAGATTCAAACATACAAACCGACAAAGACAGGTAGTGGAACAAGTAAACACCCACCCAGACATACACACAAAGAGAATAAGAGAGACAAAAACACATACAGATATACAGATTCAGATATAAAAACCGAGAAAGAGAGACAGTGGGACAAGCAAACACCCACCCAGACACACAGGCTTAGAAAGTGAGAGAGACAAAAACACACACAAACACATAAACTCAGACATACAAACCTAGAAGCACAGGCACTTCAGACATACAAACCAACAAAGACAAACACTGGGACTTGAAAACACTAACCTTGACAAACACACAAAGAGAGTGTGAAACACATACAAATGAAAATTGTGCAACATGCTACAATCGGTCACCAAAGACGTTCCCAGGCACGATATAATCTGTGTTTTTGGCGATCTAAATGCTAAAGTCGGTGCAGATCGTCAGTACTGCCCTGAAGTTCTGGGCCCACATGGCAATGTGGGTTCAGCGCAATAGGTACTCGTGGGCGGAGCTTAAAGGCAAGTCAGGAATGCAAAGTCACCTTATCGGCTTATCGCTATGCTGTTCATGCATGTATGGAACGAAATGAATTCGTCAAAACTTTCTAGCTGTGAAAGTAACTTTGATCAAGCAACAACATAACAGATTTTATTTGTGATTTTAGTTGTGAAGCAAATTTAATTAAGAGATTAAAAAAGATTAACATGAATAGAGGATTTTCACAAACAGGAAGTTATGGGGTTACACGAGAAAGATCTATATTGCGTGAAATGGCAGCAAGAAAGAGAAGGCAAAGTGCATGCACTATGAGAGAGGTCCAACCATTGGTACCTGAAGAGTGGGAACATTTTTGAATGTAAAATAAAACGTCTGTATTGATTGAGAGGTAACTTTAAAAAAGTAACCAAGAGCCACGCCAGTCTATTGGAGAGCAAAAGTTGAAAATACCGTAAGGATCTATTAGATACAACCCAAAGCCAAACTCACTATCCACGAGACCAAAAATTGTAACAAATAATCTTACAGTATTTATCATACATAAAAGATCGAAGATCGTAAACAATGAATTATTAAATTCACCTATTAAAAAAAAGCCTACACCACAAACGTGAGCGAAATTATTTCGAACGTGGAAAGATCCCTGATTTGCCGAAATATAAGGATTGGTCAGGAATTTTCTGTTTTGAGGCTTATAAGCTTAAAAACAATATTCATTTCAACTTCAACACAATTTACCGAATTACAGTTTGGAAAATTTTCTTTTTTTGAACGTCAAAATTATTTATTACTTAATCTATTTTTAAATTTTTTGTAAATTATTTTTTATATTATTCTTGTTCTTCTTGAATATGATCTTTTTGCCTTAAATTTGGATATATATATATATATAGAGAAAAAGAAAATTTTCCCAGTTTTAACTCAACCATGTAAGGAACCTAGCCTCACTGAGGTCGGGGGAACACGACGGTCCCAAGTCCGTTAAATGAGGAGGGTTGGGCTGTGGGTTTGTAATCCACACCCGGGACCCTGAGGGGCAACCCTCAGGGGAAAACCACCTGCAACTGAAACGCCTACACCAGCCTCGGATGCCTCACCAGCCCCCGGATAATGACCCCCGCGTGCCCCCGCGACCGATTTTTGACTGTGAAACAACACCTAAGAATGTGTTTTGGGAATGTGAGATCTATGAACCAGATATCCAAGACAGAACAAGTTATTAAAGAGATGAGACAATACCTCATCGATATACTCGTTCTCACTGAAATAAGGTGGACTGCAAAGGGATTAGAGAAATTTGGTGATGGGTATGCTATGGCATTTAGCGGTCACCCTTCCGTCCAGCGCGCTGGTGTAGGAATTATGATGTCGCCACTTGCACTCAAAGCAATGGCGAACTGGACACCAGTTAGTGAACGTATAGTGATAGCTCGTTTCTTATCTAATCATACAAAATGACCATCATCGCCTGCTATGCTCCGACCAACGAAGCTGATGATGAGGAAAAAGATGCTTTCTACAACATGCTACAATCGGTCACCAAAGACGTTCCCAGGCACGATATAATCTGTGTTTTTGCGATCTAAATGCTAAAGTCGGTACAGATCGTCAGTACTGCCCTGAAGTTCTGGGTCCACATGGTATCGGAGACATGAATGGAAACGGTGCACCTCTAATTGACTATGCTATATATTTATATGTGTTTTTGTCTCTCTCACTCTCTTTGCCTGTGTGTTTGGACAGATGTTTGCTTATCCTAGTGCCAGTCTTTCTCTGTTTATATGTCTGAATCTGTGTATTTGTATGTGTCTCTCACTCTCATTTCCTGTGTGTCTGGGCGGGTGTTTGCTTATCCCAGTGCCGGTCATTGTCGGTTTGTATGTCTGAATCTATGTATTTGTCTCTCCCTCTCTTTGTCTGTGTGTGTCTAGGCGGGTTTTTGCTTGTCCCACTGCCTGTCTTTCTCGGTTTGTATGTCTGAATATCTGTATTCGTATGTGTTTCACACTCCTTTTGTCTGTTTGTCAGGGTTGGAGTTTGCATGTCAAAGGGCCTGTCTTTGTCGGTTAAATGTCTAAATCTATATACATTTTGTATGCATTTTTGTCTCTCTCATTCTTTTTGCCTGTGTGTCTGGGACGGGTGTATGCTTATCCCATTGCCTTTCTTTCTCGGTTTGTATGTCTGAATCTATGTATTTGTATGTATCTCTCACTCTCTTCGCCTGTATGTCTGGGCGGGTGTTTTCTTATCCCAGTGCCTGTCATCTAGGTTCGTATGACTGAATCTATGTATTTGTATGTGTTTATCACTCTCTTTGCCTCTGTGTGTCTGGGAGGGTGTTTGCCTATCCCAGTGCCTGTCTGTCTCGGTCTGTATGTCTTAATCTATGTATTTGTATGTGTTTCTCACTCTTTTTGCTTGTTTGTCTGGGCGGGTGTTTGCTTGTCCCACTGCCTGTCTTTCTCGGTTTGTATATCTGAATCTATGTATTTGTATGTGTTTTTGTCTCTCTTATTCTCTTTGCGTGTATGGCTGAGTGGGTATATACTTGTTCCAATGTCTGTTTTTGTTGGTTTTTATGTATAAATATCGTCGGTTTGAGGGTGTTTGCCTATCCCAGTGTCTGTCTGTCTCGGTCTGTGTGTCTTAATCTATGTATTTGTATGTGTTTCTCACTCTTTTTGCTTGTTTGTCTGGGCAGGTGTTTGCTTGTCCCACTGCCTGTCTTTCTCGGTTTGTATGTCTGAATCTCTGTATTTGTATGTGTTTCAAACTCTCTTTGTCTGTTTGTCAAGGTTGGTGTTTGCAAGTACCAGTGTTTGTCTTTGTTGGTTTGTATGTCTGAAGTGCCTGTGCTTCTAGGTTTGTATGTCTGAGTTTATGTGTTTGTGTGTGTTTTTGTCTCTCTCACTCTCTTAGCCTGTGTGTCTTGGTGGGTGTTTGCTTGTCCCAGTGTCTGTCTTTGTCTGTTTGTATGTCTGAATCTATATATTTGTTTGTGTTTTTGTCTCTCTCACTCTCTTTGTGTGTGTGTCTGGGTGGGTGTTTACTTGTTCCACTACCTGTCTTTGTCGGTTTGTATGTTTGAATCTTGTTGGTTTGTATATCTGATTCTATATATTTGTATATGTTTTTGTCTCTCTTATTCTCTTTGCGCGTATGTCTGGGAGGGTGTTTGCTTGTGCCACAGCCTGTCTTTGTCGGTTTGTATGTATAAATCTATTTGTTTGTATATGTTTTTGTCTCTCTAGGCTTGTGTGTCTGGGTGGGTTCTTGCCTGTCCCAGTGCCTGTCTTTGTCAGTTTGTCTTTGACGGTATGTATGTCTGATTTATGTGTTTATATGCTTTTTTGTCTCTCTCACTCTCTAAGCCTCTGAGTTTGGGTGGGTACTTGCTTGTCCCAGTGTCTGTCTTTGTCGGTTTATATAACTGAATCTATATATTTTTATGTGTTTTTGTCTCTCTTACTCTCTTTGCATGTATGTCTGAGCGGGTGTTTACTTGTTCCACTTAAAATTTGTTAGTGTTAAAGAAAACTTGCAACTTCTGACAGAAGACTTGTTATCATAAACGAAAAAAATTGTTACTTCTATGAAAAATTTGGTATCTTTTATAGATGTTACTTCTATGAGACATTTTTTTCTTTGACGGAAAACTTGGTGCTATTAGAAGAATTTTAATACTGTTAAGAAAATACCTGTAACTTCTAAGAGAAATTTGAGTGTGGTAAGTCAAAGTTTGTTAGTTTTAAGGGAAAATGTTGATGCTTCGAAGAGAAAATTTGTTAGTGTTAAGGAAAGCTTGCTACTTCTGTCAGAAAACTTGTTATCATTACCAAAAATTGTTACTTCTAAGAAAAATTTGGTATCATTGACGGAAAACTTATTACTTCTAATAGATAACTTGTTATCATAGACGAAAAATTGTAAATTTTAAGTGAAATTTATTATCATTGACGGAAGGGTTGGTGGTATTTGAAAAAATTTGTTACTGTTAAGAAAAGACCTATTACTTCTAAGAGAAATTTGAGTGTGTTAAGTAAAAGTTTGTTAGTATTAAGGAAAAAGCTGTTACTCCGATGAAATTTTTTTTTTGTGTTAAGGAAAACTTCCTACTTCTGACAGAAAACTTGTTATCAAAAACGAAAAATTGTTACATCTATGAAAAATTTGGTATCTTTGATAGAGAACCTTCTACTTCCAACATAAAAGTTGTTATCATTGACAAAAACTGTCACTTTTAAGAGAAATTTGTTATCTTTGACGTAAAACTTGGTGCTATTAGAAGAAATATGTTACTTCTAAGAAAAATATTACTTTTACTTCTAAGACAAATTTTAATATGTTAAGTAAAAGTTTGTTAGTATTAAGGAATAAGCTATTACATCGATGGAGAAAATTTGTTAGTGATAAGGAAAACTTGCTACTTCTGGCAGGAAACTTGTTATCATAACGAAAAGATTGTTACTTCTAAGAAAAATTTGGTATCATTTACAGAAAACTTGTTACTTCTAGCAGATGACTTGTTATCAGTGACGAGAAATAGTTACTTCTATGAGAAATTTATTATCTTTGATGGAAAACATGGTGCTATTTGAAGAAATTTGTTGCTGTTAAGAAAATACCTGTTACTTCTAAGAGAAATTTGAGTGTATTAAGTAAAAAGTTGTTAGTATTGATGGAAAATGTTGATACTTCGAAGAGAAAATTTGTTGCTGTTAAGTAAATCTTGCTACTTCTGGCAGAAGACTTGTTATCATAACGAAAAAATTGTTACTTCTAAAAAAAATTTGATATCATTGCCAGAAAACTTGTTTCTCTTAACTGATAACTATCTATCATTGACGAAAAATTTTTAATTTTAAGAGAAATTTATTGTCATATACTGAAAGGTTGGTGATAATAGAAAAAATAATATTACTGTTAAGAAAATACCTATTACTTCTAAGAGATTTTTAAGTGTGTTAAGTAAAAGTTTGTTAGTATTAAGGAAAAAGTTGTTACTCTGATGAGAAAATTTGTTAGTGTTAAGGAAAACTTGCTACTTCTGACAGAAAATTTTTTATAATAAACAAAAAAAATTGTTAATTCTATGAATAATATGGTATCATTGACAGAAATTTTTTTATTTATAAGCGAAATTTGTTATCTTTGATGGAAAACTTGGAGCTATTAGAAGAAATTTGTTACTGCTAAGAAAAAAAACTTTTACTTCTAATATAAATTTAAGTGTATTAAGTAAAATTTTATTAGTATTAAGGAATAAGTTGTTACTTTGATGGAGAATATTTGTTAATGATAAGGAAAATTTTCTACTTCTGACAGAAAACTTTTTGTCGTAATGAAAAAATTGTTACTCCTAAGAAAAATTTGGTATCATTGACAGAAAAACTTGCTAATTCTGACAGAAAACTTGTTATCCTATCGAAAAATTTGATACTTCTTAGAAAAATTTGGTATCATCGACAGAAAACTTGTTACTTCTAACAGATAACTTGTTATTAGTGACGAAAAATTGTATCTTCTATGAGAAATTTGTTATCTTTGTCGGAAAACTTGGTGCTATTAGATGAAATTTGTTACTGTTAAGCAAATAGCTGTTACTTCTAAGAGAAATTTGAGTGTGTTAAGTAAATGTTTGTTAGTATTAATGGAAAACGTTGATACTTTGAAGAGAAAAATTGTTAATGTTAAGAAAATCTTGCTACTTCTGGCAGAAAACTTGTTATCATAACGAAAAAATTGTTACTTCTAAGAAATTTTTTTTATCTTTTACAGAAAACTTGTTACTTCTAACTGATAATTTGTTATCATTGACGAAAAATGGTTACTTTTAAGAGAAATTTATTAGCATTGCCGGAAAGGTTGGTGCTTTTAGAAAAAAAATATTACTGTCAAGAAAATACCTATTACTTCTAAGCGAAATTTTAGTGTCTTAAGTAAAAATTTGTTAGTATTAATGGAAAATGTTGATACTTCGAAGAGAAAATTTGTTAGTGTTAAAGAAATCTTGCTGCTTCTGTCAGAAAACTTGTTATCATAACGAAGAAATTGTTACTTCTAAGAAATAATTTGGTATAATTGACAGAAAAAGTTTTACTTCTAACATAAAAATTGTTATCATTCTAACAAATACAACATTACAAGCAAGTTTACAGAAAATTTACGCTTGAACAATTAATCGACTTTATTTTTGCTCATCTTTGATTTAATGTAGCACCTCTTTACTTTTAGTTGAACAATATCCTTTGTGGAAAAGAAAAAGTTTCTGCCACTAGCGGCTGTACTTGTAACAAAAATATATAAATAAAAATATATGCGAAGAATTATATTAAATATTACTTATATGTATCTATTCTAAAGATGCGTCAGATACCATAATAATATAAATTAAAAACAGCTCTACTTGTAACAAAAATAAATACAATCTTAAATATTACTTACACCTTTGTGAAAAAGAAAAAGTTTCTGCCACAAGCAGCTTTTACTTGTAACAAAAATAAATAAAATAAAATATATGCGAAGAATTATCCTAAATAACACTTACATGTATCTATTCTAAAGATGTTTCAGATACCACAATAAAATAAATTAAAAACGACTCGACTTTATTTCTGCTCATCTTTGATTTAATGTAGCACCTCTTTACTTTTAGTGGTAAAATATCCTTTGTGGAAAAGAAAAAGTTTCTGCCACAAGCGGCTTTACTTGTAACAAAAATAAATAAATAAAAATATATGCGAAGAATTATATTAAATATTACTTGCATGTATCTATTCTAAAAATCCATCAGATACCATAATAATATAAATTAAAAACAGCTCTACTTGTAACAAAAATAAATAAAATCTTAAGTATTATTTACACCTTTGTGAAAAAGAAAAAGTTTCTGCCACAAGCAGCTTTTACTTGTAACAAAAATAAATAAAATAAAATATATGCGAAGAATTATCCTAAATAACACTTCTAATCTATTCTAAGATGCTTCAGATACCATAATAAAATAAATTAAAAACGACTCTACTTGTAACAAAAAAAAATACGATCTTAAATATTACTTACACCTTTGTGGAAAAGAAAAAAGTTTCTGTCACAAGCGGCTTTACTTGTAACAAAAGTAAATAAATTATAATGTATGCTAAAAATTATATTAAATATTACTTAAATGTATCTATTCTAAAGAGCTTCAGATACCATAATAAAATAAATTAAATTTTAATTTAGTAAAATAAATTATTACTCACACCATTGTGAAAAATAAAAAAGTTTCTGCCACAAGTGGCTTTACTTGTAGCAAAGATTGACATCTTGCACATTTCAAGTGCGTATAGATATATATATATATATATATATATATATATATATATATATATATATATATATATATATATATATATATATATATATATATATATATATATATATATATATATATATATATATATATATATATATATATATATATATATATATATATATATATATATATATTTATATATATATTTATTTATATATATATATTATATATATATATATATATATATATATATATATATATATATATATATATATATATATATATATATATATATATATATATATATATTATATATATATATATATATATATATATATATATATATATATATATATATATATATATATATATATATATATATATATATATATATATATATATATATATATATATATATATATATATATATATATATATATATATATATATTATATATATTAAAAATAAATACAATCTTAAATATTACTTACACCATTGTGAAAAAGAAAAAGTTTCTTCCACAAGCGGCTTTACTTGTAACAATAATAAATAAATCTGTTTTCAAACTATTAATATGCAGAAGATGTACAATAAAGAGTACCAGTGACATACAGCAGCGGATATTAGTACTTTTTGTTTATCCTAGACATCATTTCTAAATGAAACCGGCAAGAACATAAAAGCTTTGAAAAAATTTGCCACTAAAAGCCACTCCACATAAAAGTTTTCATTTTTTTAAAGTTTAAACACAAAAATAACCGAAAGAAACCGATTTAATATACATCATAAGAGATAGCCTTTATTATTATTAAATAATTTCAATCAAATATACGAGAATATTCAAAGAAAAAGAATATTCTATTCGTATGGGAGGAAAATATAAAAAATTAAGAAAAATCAGGAAGCCAATCTTTAATGAAAGAAGTTTTCTGCTTTCAGACTATTAATATACAGAAGATGTACAATAAAGAGTACCAGTGACATACAGTAAGGGGTATTAGTACTTTTCGTTTATTTTAGACATCATTGCTAAATGAAACCGACGAGAACATAAAAGCTTTGAAAAACTTTTGCCACTAAAACTAAACAAAATATACCCTAAAATATATCGATCTGTTTCGCCCAAATAATCCCCTAAAAGTAATTTCTGAATGTTCCTTTGTTTTGTCATCCCTGCATTGACACATTTAAAATCCCCAGGAAACGATTACCGTGTTAAATATATTCAATCTGTCTTAATCTCATTGTATCATTGAATTTCTGAAAATGATCTAAGGTGTCCTAGTTACATTATTAAGGCTTCGGAATAATAATTCCAGAATTTATCTCTCATCCTAAAGAATTTTAAATTACATATCACTTATACACTAGAATCTAAAGGCTTCAACTCTCTCCCTATGTGAAGCCATAATCATTCCCCTCTGTATCTTTTAAACTTAGAAACCTCTTAAATTTAGGTTTTAGTAATCCTTCCTTATATCAGTTGCGTCACTTCCCGTTAGTATTTCTGACTCCCATGATTGGCCTAGAAAGAGGACGTGGTCTTGTTCGTACACGGATTCTAGCCCTCTGATTGGCTGTCATCTTGTTCGTACCGTTAGTAGGTCAATGACATTGTCATGCTCGTATGCACTGAACATTTTACGACACTCCCCTTAGTATTCTATGCCCATATACGGCCTCCCTTCAGAATGTAAATATGTATTTCTACTGATTGGAAATTGAAAGGGTTAGTGCCCTTTTTATTGGTCAAAAGTGATTGGAGGGGAACAAGCCCCTTCCCCCACACTCATCAATTCCCAAAACACAACAAATCATAACTTTGAGATAGCCATTTTGTTCAGAGTAGTTGGAAATTATGTCTTTGACAACCCACATGCCTTCTCAAGACCAGAACATAATTTGAAATTTACTGAAAAAAATGGCTGGGTTTTGTCAGTTTAGTGTGCATATACTGATGTTTATTCCTTAAAGTTTTAATATTTTTATTATTTATCACAGTTAAAAAACTTAAAACATTATAAACGTAATTAATAAAGATTCAAAAGTGAAAGGAGGGTCGTCAGCCCCCCCCCCTCCCCAAGCCGATCATTCCCCAAAACATATCCAATCAAAATTTTAAGAGGGCTATTTTGTTCAGCATTGTTGAAAGGTCTTGTATTGGGAATGTCAACCTCCCCACAGTCCTCAGGACAAGGGCTGTAAGTTAGGATATTCATTCATTGTTTACACATAGTATATGTCAAACAGTTCGTGGTAACGAACTGTAAGTAAGGAGCGACCCGGCTCAATAGTAACCGAAAGTCTAGAAAACGGAATTTTGATATCAATAGATACATCAAAAGAATCCGATTTTAATGCTGATTTCAAATATACAAGTTTCATCAAGTCCTACCCATCAAAAGTTACGCACCTGGGACATTTTGCCTGATCTTCGAAAAAAAAGAAAAAACACCCTCTAAAAATTATAGAACCTTAATGAAAATAACACCATCAGATTCAGTGTATCAGAGAACCCTACTATAAAAGTTTCAAGCTCCTATCTGCAAAATGTGGAATTTTGTATTTTTTGCCAGAAGAAAGATCACGGGTGTGTTTTTTTTGTTTTTTTCCCAGGGGTATCGTGTCGGCCCAGTGGTCCTAGAATATCGTAGGAGGGCTCATTCGAACGGAAATTAAAAGTTCTAGTGCCCTTTGTAAGTGACCAAAATATATGAAGGGCAACTAGGCCCCCTCCCACGCTTATTTTTTCCCCAAAGTCACCCGATCCAAATTTTGAGATAGCCATTTTGTTCAGCATAGTCGAAAATATAATAAATAAGTCATTTAAGATGACGTAATCCCCCAAAGTCCCCGGGGGGGCTGAAAGTTATGAACTTTACCCAATGTTTATATATAGTAGCATTTTAGTCCCTCTTTCAGATGTATACAATAAAGTATTTTTCCTGTACCTAGTTTTTGTTTTATTACAAAAAGTTCCCTAGTTTCTGAATAGCCCTCGTAGAAGGGCCTGTGCCCTTTTTAATAGTCGAAAGTGATTGGAGCATAACTACCACCCTTCTTACACCCACCATTTCCCCAAACACATCCAATCAAAATTTTGGGATAGCCATTTTGTTCGACGTAGTTAAAAAGTCCGGAAATTATGAGTAGTAACCTATTAAACAGTTTCACACCTACATTCACACCTACAAGAATATACAGTACAGTTTCACGCCTACAAGAATATACAGTGTGGTTACACGTGGACATTTTAAAAAGCTGGCAACCTATAAAGTGATCCTACACGTTTTGAGAGTATAGTCAAGGTTGTATAAGACAACCAGACTGGGTTTTTGTTATTGATATCAACTGTACAAGAATGTGCAGCGTAGCTTCACGTGGACATTTTAAAAAGCTGGCAAACCTTTACCTATAAAGTGCCCAAGCATGTTTTGAGAGTATAGTCAAGGTTGTATAAGACAACCAGACTGGGTTTTTGTTATTGTTATCAACTGTACAAGAATATGCAGCGTAGCTTCACGTGCACATTTAAAAAAAAAGCTGACAAGCTATAAAGTGGTCCAACATGATTTGAGAGTATAGACGAAATTATATAACACAACCAGAGTGGTTTTTGAGGCAACATCCTTTTTTTAAGGGCCAATCAGAGACAGCGGAGGTTGCTCAATATACGGTAAGTTGATTGGTGATTGGTTACAAATAAAAGGAGTGATTTTTTATTCGTCCTTGATATTTTGTATAAAATGCTCATACCTTACGATTAAATTTTCATAATGATTTAACATACCATGGATAATACACTAAATTTTATGACTTTGAAGTTATGCCTACTTCGATTTATAATGTGAGTACAGCTTAGTAAATTTCTTAATTTATTTCCAAATAGAATAATTTTACCATCTCTCTAGTAAATTCAAATTTCTTGGGGCATATCCCTCCCCCAAACAATACAAACCCTACAATATGATGATTATAGTCGCTAGAAAACGTAAAATATGCTATTTTTTCCATTATGTAAATCCCATCCCTCCTCCTCCCCCTATGTTTACAAGTTTAATTCTTTAGAAATAGTTATTTCGTTCAAAATGTCACTTTTCCCATTATCAAAAATAGAGTTTCCGGTCTAAAAGCATCTGTGTCTAATCCTGTTAGCAAGAGGGCCAATTTCAAAACAACCTTTTGCATGCGCATTATCTGAAATTATTAATACCACATGTTTATGGATAGCGGCAAGGGTATCCTTGACAAATAGATTCTTTTTATGGTCAAATTAAACGTGAGTAAAGCCTTTGAAATGCGAAGCATAAGTGATGTTTGAACAATGTTGTCAATTTAAAATAGGGTCTAGGGTTATGGTATACTAAAAAAATTGATATTAAAATCGTTAATTAAAGAATACTACACTAAACTCAGAATTGACTTTAGGGGGTAATTTATATCATGGCAAGATGTTTTTGAAATCCCCCTTCCCTCCAAACTAAAAATTTTCCAAAATTCTACATTAGAAGCTTTTTAAATATTTCTAAAGTGCTAATAGATATAGCGTTACAAATATCAGAATAGACTTTAGGGGGATAATGTATATAATGGGAAGATGTTTTTGAAATCCTCCTTCCCCCCAAACTCAAAATTTTACTTTAGAATCTTTTTTAAACATTTCTAAAGTGCTAATAGATATAGCGTTACAAATATCAGAATCGACTTTAGAGGATAATTTATATTATGGGAAGATGTTTTTGAAATTCCCCTTCCCCCCTAACTCAAAATTTTCCAAAATTTTACTTTAGAACCCTTTTTAAATATTTCTAAGGCACTAATAGATATAGCGTTACAAATATCAGAATCGACTTTAGGGAATAATTTATATTATGGGAAGATGTTCTTGAAATCCCCCTTCCCCCCAAACTCAAAATTTTACAAAATTTTACTTTAGAACCCTTTTTAAATATTTCTAAAGCACTAATAGATATAGCGTTACAAAAATCAGAATCGACTTTAGGGGATAATTTATATTATGGGAAGATGTTTTTGAAATCCCCCTTCCCCCCAAACTCAAATTTTCCAAAATTATATTTTATAAGCTTTTTAAATATTTCGAAAGCGCTAAAACATAGAGAACTATAAAGATCAGAATAAACTTAAGAGGGCAATTTATCTGTAAAAGAGGAGTTATCATTTTCATACCAAAATTTTCTTCTTTTTTAAGGATGAGGAGGATCCATACAATTACTCTCCCCCTGAAAAGAGAGCAAAATGGAACGATACCACATCGATGCAAGCTGCAAGGTCTTCCATCATCAAATATGCTAGTTCCATTACAAGTGCTCTAGACCAGCCAATGACCACACAAATTTTAATGCCAGGACCCTCTCATGCCAGTATCAGCTCTGCGCAAACCTCTATGCAACCTGGTAGAAAATTCAAGAGAGAATGGATGGCTTCTCATAATGCATCAACCCCGTCTACTCAAGATCATGAGGCCACCCCCCCTTCATGCTTTGCCAGGGACTTCAGGCATACAAGTGCAGTCTGAATTTGGAAATGTAGGTATTTTACCTCTACCTTCTATCTGATTATAGAAATATCTACCTATTTCTTTCCAACATTTTTTTAGGCTTTTCTTTTCACCATTTTTTTTTCAAAACTCTAAAGTGTGGAGTGGAGGCAAGCATTTACTTAAAGTTCTATTTACATTAAGTTTTGAGGGAGGTGTAAAAAATGGTACTTATTCAATATCCTGGTAAAATTACGAGTAGAAATGCTTCAGGATAAATAGGGTATTGCGTCTTTCTGAACTTTCTGGGGAGGGGGTAGGGTGGAGGCAAGTATTTAGTTTAAATAATGCAAGGAGGGGGGAAATTGAGTTTTGTGGGTGGGGTGAAAAATGGTACTTATTCAATATCCTGGTAAACATACAAGTAGAAATGCTTCAGCATAAATATGGGTATTGCGTTTTTCTTAACTTTCTGGGGCGGGGGTGGGGGCAAGTATTTAGTTAAAATAATGCAAGGAGGAATTGATTTTTGTGGGTGGGGTGGAAAATATGAACATTTTATTTTAACTTTATAAAATAATGGTTATTTAAAATAAAAAATAAACCTTTTTATTCTATAGATTAATGAAATAGCAGCGCGATCTTCATTGGGTAATGAAACATCAACATTTAGTGGACCTGAACCAATTCTAGCACCACCAATGGAGTTTAGAGATGAACCTACATTAGTTCTAGACAATATGGAATGACTAAGGGGTTTTCTAAATGATTGTTTTGGGGACATGGCTAGCCAATACGATTTAATTTGTGACATTGACATGGTGGAGGACCAGGAATGGACAGATAGATTTATGCAAGAGCATTTATATGATATTAGTAGTGCATCTGAACCAGGTCCTCATAAAGAAATTACGTCACAAGACAATACAGGCTGGCTTGATCAGCTATCCCCAAACACCCTGGAATACATACTAACTGACTTAGAGGACTTCATGCCACCTCCATCCAATGCAATTGAACAGACTGGGGGTGGTGCTATTGACAATTCTATGTCATCCCCCACCATTCTGGTTAATGATAAAACTAGTAGTAGTAGTAACGATATAACAACAACAACAACAATACAAATACCCCCTATTCCAGATTTTTTCTTTCCAACTCTGCCTTGCACCACACAAAGGTCTACAGCGCCAAATTCGGTTATCCATTTAACTCTCTAGTGTCAGGGGATATAATAACAGATCCCCAGGCCATTACACATTTATATACTAATAAGATTCGAGCCATTCTTGAACAACAGGGTCAGTTTAAAAGCATCAATAGCACTAAAAATATTTTTTTTTAATGAAAGAGCGAGCGAGCTGTATTCGAAATATTTGCATACAGAGATGATGGCAGTGCGCCCGCATTTATCAAATTATGGGGAGGTTTTTCTAAATTGGGTTAATAGCATTTAAACTAAGTGGGAAAACTATACCGAGGGGGGTAGTTGTTCGGTGGAGTTTAAATGTTAATATTTGTAGATTTAAAAAGGATTTTATTTTAAGAGGTGGACATGGGGGAGGGAGGGCAATTGAATTAAAATACTATTCAGATTTAGAGGGATGTAAGGGGGTAAAACTAATCTGTTTCGATACGAGGCTATAGTGTTTCAAGTATGCATTTTTAATTGCCACATACAGACCTCTGCGCGAAGATGCCACTAAGAAAAAGTTGGCTGAAATGGCAGTGAATGGTAGGGAGGGTTCAAAGTTCACAATAGTAGATTTTAATTGTTTAAATGATCAATTTCCCGTGATACTAAAAGGAATAGATATTTTCGAGCAGGCTAATGCACATTTCAAGACTGGTGTCACGGTGTTACAGTATGAAACCGAATTTGAGGAGGGTCACCGTTCCAATAAGAAGGGCGTATTATTTCCAGTGAGGGCTCCTTCAATTGAATCAGTGGAACATTGGGTGTGGCTTTTATACACTCCACCCACAGATTCTGATTCAATTGGAAATTTCAATCCGAGTACCGATACCAGCAGGATCTTATATCAAGATAAAATGTGTCAGGGTATATGTTATTATTGTCTTGTACGTCTCTGAGGACGTCACCCTGGTTTAAAGCTCAACCATCATATTAGCTACTTCGAGTGAATTGGCTGCTAGACGGTGGAAACAGTAAGCGGAGAAAGAGTGATCTTAAGTTTTAAAAATTTGCAAAGCACGCTCCTGCAGAGCAATAAGATCGTTTTCGACTGCGAAGCGAAACTCACAGACGTTTACGATTCGTCAAGTCCAAATCGTGTTAAAATACATGAAGCCTGAGGGGTCTCTTACGCTTACGCGCAACGAGATTCCAATAATACCATGCAAGTGCTGGATGTAGTTGAGATGTTGAGTGACGGTGAAGACTGCATGCGCTCGGCATTGGTCAGTCTAATCAAAACAGCGAACGGTGCAATTTCGCGCCTTTGTTATACAATCTATCCTATGCTCCTTTCACCAGATGACAGATTGGCCATTAAAAATCGTAAATGTGTTGGGTTTGCAAGGGAGAATTTTATGATGGTGTTGGGAATGGGGGGAGGAGGAAGGTGATCGACCATGATCATTTGTGGCAGGAAATTACATCGAGGGGGAGTAACTTTAGGGGGGTAGCACATAACTCGTGCAATTTAAACGTTAGACAGCAATATTTCGAACCTGTTTTTATGAACAATTCAAATTATGACTTAAAGTTTGTTCTACAGGCTTTGGCCCGCATTGCCAAGGGTGGAGTTATAGATGACACATGTATTAGATGGTTCTTTTTCATATAATATCATACCCAAACCATCGGAGAAGCTACTGCTGCTAGAATTCATGTGGAAAACAGTTGACAAGGGTAACACGTGCCTGAATAAAATCCGTTTTTTAGACTCTTTAAGCTTCTTCCCCATATCTTTAAGTCAATTCATTAAGGTACAAAAAAGTGACAATTTTGATAGCTCCCCCCTCCTCAAACAGCGCTTCCCCGATTATGAAATGTATGATTTATTAACGTGTAAGGGTATATATCCATATGGTTATTACAACTCTGGCTCGAGGCTAGATGAGGTGTCATTACCGCCCATTGAAGCTTTTTACAATTCTCTTAATAAGAGTGAGTGCACCACTAGCAACTATGAATTTGCTAAGAAGGTTCGGGCAAAGGGCTGATGTAAAAAAGGGTGAAATTATTGTAAAATGTACTTGGCCAATGACGTACTGACTCTTCTGGACATTCTGTGCAAAAACAGGGATAAAACCTATGGGGAATTTGGGTTGGATTTAGGGTATTATTTTTCCACTCCTCATCTGGTGATGGATTCGATACTTATAATTAGCAAAAAAAAAATAGGTCTGATCGCCGATGTGGATCAGCATCTGTGTGTAGAGAGATCAATGAGGGGTGGATATGTTTTTCACGGGGACCGTATCATAAAAACTGATCCGACCGGACAGCACACCGATGAAAAGTCGGACGCAGTTTTTTTGGATATGAATTATCTTTACCCGTCGGCAATGTCTCCCTACTGTTTGCCGTGTTGCAATTATAAATGGCTTGGCAATCCGTGTGCTTCGAATTTCCCCGACATTGCCAGTGTTGAGAAGAATGGTGCACAGGGATGGTTTTTTGAAATTGACGGTGAAATACGCATGGAAATCCATGACTCGGTAAAAGACTTTGTTTTTCCGTGCATGAATAGACCGGTGGGTAAGGACTCTCTGAGCCCCTACAATTTATCTTTATTAAAGGATGGGAGTATGCACTGGGTACCTTCAAAACAAAAACTAATTGCCGGCCTCAACCCGAAACAGAATATCGTTGTTCACCACATGCTATTGAAATGGATGGTGTCCAATGGTTTCAGGGTCACAAAGATTCATAGAGCCCTCCAATTTGATCAAAAGCCCTACATGGAAACGTTTATTGACACTTTTGTCAGTAAGCGTTCACAAGCGAAAACGAAAGTTGAAAAAGAAGTCTATAAACTCATTTTGAACTCAGCTTCCGTTAAAATGTGCGAAAGCGTACGAAACAGAAGTCGATGTGACATTGTAACCAATCCCAAAGATTGCGATCGAATCATTGCTGATCCAAACTTCACATCATTCACAGTCATAGACTCTGATATGGTGCTCCTACATCGCAAAAAAAGAAACATTGTTTTAAATAAAAATATTGCAGGCGGGAGTTCAAGTGTATTACGAGGGACAAGTTCAAGTGTATTACGGGGAATCTGATTCACTCCTGTTAAAAGTCAAAACTGAAAATCTATTGAATGATTTGGAAAATGGCGAGTATATTAGCTCACGAATGGACTACACTAATTGGGATGAATCCCGCTACCCAGAGCTAGTGAAATTTCAGGCCCCAAATCAATTGTTAATGCTAAAATCTGAAACGGGTAGCGATCTGATATCCAGTGGTGTGTTTCCTGGGCCAAAGGTATACTGTGTGGAAACGCACAACAAGGATATCAAACAAGTTTGCAAGGGGATACCTACACACTTTGTAAAAAATAATTTCGACATGAGTGTGTATAGAAACTGTGTGGAAGGTACATTTGTCCCAACAGTGAAAGTTATGTTAACTCGTTTTTTACAATTTAGAAACAATAGAGTTATAGTTGAGAAAAACGCCATGTCGCCCATATTAGACAAAGTATATGCGCTTGAAGATGGTATGAAGGTATTACCACACGGTCATTATTTAATTTCAGACCGAGTTGAATGTATAGAGTACAGAAAACAACCCGGTCTAGAAAAATTAACTTAAATTCATTTTAAAAAAGTATAAATTGGGTGGGAGGGTTTTTCGGGTAATGAGTGTTTTTAAATCCTTTTTTTCTATATCACAAACAATTTTCAATGTGCGTGTGTGTGTGTGTGTGCAAGGCAGATCAATTTCCATTATTTAATGCCCTCCTTCGGCCCCGGCCCACCGCAACGGGCCCCCACTTCCCGGCCCGCGGCCACTTCCCAGCCCGCGGCGCTTCCCGCGGCGCTTCCCGGCCCGCCAAAGCGGGCCCTGCTTCCCGGCCGCCGCAGAGGCCGCCCCCCAGGGGGAACCCATACCAAATGCTGTAAATAAAAGTGATATTATTTTAAGTGTGTGTGTGCATATTCTAATAAATGTTGTATGTTTTTATAAATAAATAAAACAAAAAGTATATTTATTAAAGTGTTTTTTCTAGTGCCTATGTAAATGTTGTATTTTTATTATCAATAAATTTAAAAAGTGTATTTTTTCATGTTTAATGTGCTTTCAATGTAGTATTTTTAAGTGTTGTTACTTTTTATGCGTATAATAAAAGAAAATGTGATTCTTTATTCGTCTTCTTATTATTATTCTTGAACGGAGTAGTAGTAGTAGGGAAATTATTTAGTCATTACACAAGTATAGTCTACAGTTAGTTGTCTAGATGAACTTTTCAAGGGAACGTGTATCAATTTAAAACACCTTTCAGATCGTTTCTGTGTGAGCCGTCAATGTCCGGCAAAACACACTTTTAACTAAAATAATTAAAAATTGCGATAAAATGTTTGTGGAAAAGCCAAAAAAAATTTACTATTGTTACAGTATTTGGCAGGAGTCTTACGATAAAATAAAAGCAATTGGCACGACGGGATTGGTGCAGATATAATTCATACAGAGCCTTGATGTTTTCAGCATTATTGAACCAAGCTTTTGGCTGATCATTGACAATCTGGCTGAATCTATTGAACAATGGTCCCAGGAAATGCTACAACTGTTCACTGTTCGCTCTCATCATGAACAGATTTCCGTTACTCTGGTTCTACACAATCTCTTTCATCAGAGCAAATGTATGCGAACACTTGCATTGAACTGCACCTACTATATCATGTACAGAGTTGTTCGTGATTCTAGCTCGCTAATAACTCTCAATAAACAGATATACCCCGGCGTCCCTAAATTTCTGCTCTCAGCATACAATCAGGCAACTAATAAGCCCTACGGCTGTGTTTAATTGGATCGTAGCCAAATAACACCTGAGAATTAATATGTATTCACAGTCGAGACTTACGGTGGAATGGCAATACCTATCTCCGTGAATAGTAAAAAAGGCTCTTGTTTTAAACAATCATATTGAAGTTACAAAATGAAATCGTACATCCATATTCTGTTCTAAGCAGTTAAAAAACCACACTTATGAACGCCTTACTCAAACATTGTATTTACAATGATTTCATTAATCTAATATCTGAACTTTGTTTAAATTTGACCGAGGGTAATTTGCAACGTCCAGAAGTAGTTAAGCAACAGGCAAAGCAACATCGCTCCATTTTACGTACATTGGCCTCTAAAAAGAAAGGAAAGAATTTTAAAAAGAAACGTCTTCTTCAAGCAGGCGGTAGCTTTTTCACACTTTTACTGCCAATAATTGCAGGACTTGTAAACAGTTTTCTCTAGAGAGAGAATAGCAAAACCCTATAAATTGACTCCAATAGAACTCGCTCTCTCACCCTTGGAAAAAATCGAGTACAATCTGAGTAAATTCATTGACAACATTAATATTGAGGATGATAAAAAAATGCTTTTGCTTCAAGATGCTCTTTACCGAGTGGACAAACATAAGCCGTATCGTGTGAAAACCAGTAGTATTGATTAAAAAAAAGAACCATCTCCTCAGGTTTCTGCTGCTGCTGCTGTAACACAATAAAAGACGGTTTATTTGGTTTCATTTTTATCTAAATTTGGAATTATAAGCCCCAACTAATTTGTTGAAAAAAGTAAACGACTCATAACCTATCTCATTGAAAGTGATCAAGATCAAATTCAAGTTGATAGCAATGGGAAAGGGATCATAATTCAGGGCAAGAGCTATAATCTACTTGATTTAATCTATGATATGGTTACAAATCGTAAAAGACTATCATCATTTGACGCTCATCTATACAACTTTCTAAATACATTAAACTTCCCTAAAAGTCTTATTAGCAATAGACAAATTCTAAAAAATTAAATGAATATGCATCATCATCAACAACACCATTAAAATATGAAGAGGAAAAAGAAGAAGAAGAAGATTTTAAATCAATCTTGGAAAATACTAGCACACCTAGTGGAAACTTGATAATGGTGGCGAGGAGGAGCAGCACACCATTGATAGCTAGACAAAAGCGAAAACGTATCAAGTCATCATCAACCCCATCACCAACCACAACTAGTACACAAAAGGGTAGCGGACGTTACACAACGTGTTTACGTTCAAAATGGTTGAAGTTCTGAAACGTGTTTATGAAAAAATTGGTGAAGTGGGGAGTTTAAATTCCCCCACGACTCTTTCCAAAGTCACTGGTGTTCACACTAAAAGTGAACAAGACTATCTACAAAATGAATTAAGTTACACTCTGCATAGAAATCATTGGCTTCGTGCTAATCATTATCAAAAAACAAAAGCCTTTTACCAAATGTATATAATGCAAGCAGATCTCCTGACTCAAGATGATATTCAAAAATGTTACAATACACCGTACAAGTACACTCTACTTGCAATCAGTGTTTATAGTCGTTATGCATGTGCAATTCCATTGCGATCAAAGAGAGGTGTTGAAGTTGCTCAGGCTATATAAAGTATTCTCGAACAGGATTCATATAAAAAAAATTCAAACGGATTGCGGTAGTGAATTTGTTAATCCCCATGTTGCAAAAGTACTAGTGAAATATAATACACTGCTCTGCCATAGTCATAGTCCTATAAAGGCTGCATTGGCCGAACGATTGATAAGAACTATTCGACTTTTAATTTCAAGATATTGTACATTGAAGAATACACTTACTTTTATTCATGATTTAGATAAAATAATGTTGATTTATAGTAAACGACCTGATCGATCATTGTCAAACTCTACACCAAAGGAAGTTCATTATTATGATCATGATAAAATTGACACCTTTCTTAAACAATATTCCAATGAAACAATTGTCAAGATGAAAAATAAATTCAATATTGATGATACTGATAGAATTAATAGAACAACTAATGTTTTTGAAAAGGGGAATTACTTGCGGTTAATAGAGGTTTTTAAAGTGGTAAAAATCCTGACACTAAACCCCTAGCGTATTGCTTGTGCGGTACAAAAGATAAAGATATTCTCGGCGGCTCTTATGAATATGAATTACAAAAGGTTAAAAATAATAGTTAAATCTATCAGATTGAAAATATATTAAAGACTCGTACTCACAGGGGTAGGAATCAGTTACTTGTTCGGTGGCTAGGATACAACTCTGATTTTGATTCTTGGATCAGTGTTGAAGATATTGACAATGCCCAATGATTTCTATGTAACATTTATGTCCAACATTTCCGATCCTCTCTACAACGACTTGAATAAGGCAAGTGGTTTTTGGAAAAAAACTCTCCCCCGCCATTAAATTTGACGGTGCGTATGAAGTGGCTCTTGTTGACTGTATTCTCAAAAATACGTATGACATCCTGAGAAAGAATCGTGTGTATGATATAAAAGTTATACCATTTAATTGGACACTCTTTGTCGACTATGAATGGGTTGAAGCACTTAAATCTAGCGAATATCCACATGTTAAATTGAAATATATTGAATACGATAATATGACAGATTTGTGTCGTACAATCAATAGAAAAATATCATATCGCAGGAATGGTAAATTCCATTTTAGTTATTCATTGGAACACGATTGGAATTACATTACCTCACCTGTTGACGCTGAAATAATTATTCTCAATGATAATCTGAGAGACGTTCTTGGCTTTAAACAGAATATGATCAATGGGAAAATGCTGGCACCGTTTACGGGATGGATCAAGTTATTTCTGCTGATTATCCACCTGGTTTCGCCTCGGATCCTTGCATATTTCTCTATGCATCCTTTGTGGAAACATCGAGAGTTGGAAATTCAAATGTCCCCCTCCTACGTGTTCTTGAACGAAAAACAACTCATGAACTTGTACATCACTATAATATAAAGCATCTTCAGTATGTTCCTGTAAACACTTCTTATTTGGAACTCTGTCAGTTAACACTAAGAAGCGAATTGGGTGATCCTCTAGAAATAACAAAAGGTTTAGCAGTGATTACATGTCATTTACGACCCATTGTCGGCGACACAATCACCTAAAATGAACAATAGAAGAATTCCATTTGTCTGTCCCGATATCGATTGCTATGTTAGTGCTCTGAGTCCACGTTAAATAGGCAATAGATTGGACTACTACAAGGGACGTACTACAATGTCTGGCTATGGTTTTCGTAGCTGGTTTGCTAGGCTATTTCGTTCTGCACTACCCCTTGCCAGAAAATATCTTGTACCTGCTACATCAAATTTTGCTGCCTCAACCACTACAGGACTGGGGGTCGGGCAAGAATTTCAAGGAGAGTGTTAAGGAAAATATTAGATCTTCAGCAAGAGCCGTTGGTGAGCAATTAAAATCTCGGCAAAATGGGGTGGGATTGAAAAGGATACGTGCGTGTCATTCACTCATCAGTCTCCACCCAGGCGGGAAGTGAATGACATCAACAAGGACTTTGAGGAATAAAACAAGGAAGACCAATAAGCAGAAGAAGAAAAAGAAAAAGACTGTTTGATCAAAGAAGGATTTCTTCTCTTAAGATGACTTATCTCCCCCACAAGGAATCATATCCATCAATCAGTTCCTTATTGAATCTATTCAATGCTGAAAATGTTGATGTCAGTGTCAAGTATGGCTACTATGAACAATTTCATCCCCAACAACCCCTCTCGGAAAATATACACTTTGAGATATTTTCCAATGATTTGGTGAAATCAATATTTCATTGATTTGTCATCAAAATTTATTGATTTAAATATTGCGGTGAAGAAAAAGTCAGATAATACAACTCCAACTGTTGCCGATGGTCTCTCCTATGAAAACTGTATTCTACAACATCTGTTCAAACAAATTAATGTATTTATTAATGGTACATTGCTGAGCACTAGCAATAATTTATCCAACTATGCAAGCTACATACAATTTATGATGATGACACCAAAGGCATACAAGGAGCTGAGCGGACAGTCATTGGGCTATGAATATCGATCAGGTGTTGATACTGACGGCGAGTTGACTACTGCAGTGAGCCAGGAGTATCATCTGGTTGGAAAATTAAATCATGAAATATTCAATATATCCCAATGGCTACCCCTCACTGGCAAGATTGACATAAAGTTGCAACTGGCCCCATCGAATTTCATTTTGAGAAAAACACTTCCTGCAGCACCCGATGCAAATGTCATTATCACATCGTCAATTCTCCACGTTCGAAAATAACAAGTTATGAGCTCTGTTGTATTGGCAGTGAAAAACCTAAGAGCCAATGTTAACAACATTAAAATTCTTGTTCGTCTTACAGTCACTACCTAACGTCATAGTGCCAACAGCTCTCGTAGCTATACTGATTCATTATTTATCAATGGAAAAATCCCATCAAAATTAGCATTGTCCTTTGCAAAGAGTAGTAGTGCCATCGCATCTCGGACTGAATCCCTCCATGATTTTAATTTTTTTGGTCTATCTAGCCTTGTGTGCAAAGCGTATGGTATTCCACAGTACACTCTATCATTTGATAAAAAATCCTATAGAACTCTGTACGAGTTGACCTTGCAATCCCTAGATCATGACTCTCAACTATTAGAAAATGAAATAACTGATTCAATGTTGTCAAAAGATCATGGGGTAATTGTTTTGGACTTGTCGGGGACTCAGGATATGAGCGTAGTACGAACGGGGAATATATGTTTAGAGTGCACATTTGCCAATACTTTGACTGAGAAAAACACGCTAATATCATTGAGTCAATTTGAAACCTATTGGAAGATCACACCCGACGGCAGTGTTCTACTAGACCTAGCACCATGAACACAAACCAAAGAATCAATGTATTTAGTATGGATCCATACATGTCCCAGTACAAGTCCTATTGCATACCATCGGACTTCATTGAAAAAATTCCAAGTGTTAACAAAACCTTAATCATTGTTAATAGCAGTCCATCGACTTTGAAGACCGGCCATTAGCTATGCATCTTTCAAACAACGAAAAACATTGATTTTTTTGATCCTCTTGGCCTATCGTATAAATTCTATACTCCATTCAGCAGCAACTTTATTGAAAGCAGTGGGAAAATTATTATTCAAAATCAACGAAGAGTACGGGATTTAATGACTAAGACATGTGGCTTTCATGCACTACTCTTTTTCATGTTCAGATGTCGTGGCTATACCTACAAGCAGTTTCTCGACATCTACGTTGACCTACCGCGATTGAACGACTTTCTAGTGGAAAATATACTTACAAATGCATTTTGTATTGATTAAGTGCCCTACTAATAAAATGTTATAAAAATGTGTGCGAGATTGTTTATCAATAAAAGAAATAATGTATACACATTATAAAACGACTTTTCTATTCTTTAGATTTCATTTTCTACTAAGTATAGATATTTGTCGACAACAATTAATGCAGGTAGATTATCAGAATTCACAGTACACTGATCCTGATGTACTGCAATGTCAGGGTCACATTTTCTACAGTAGAGTGTAACTTCACTCTTGTCATATCTCTTTGTATAGTCAATGATACTATTCTCATTCATTCTATAGAATTCACATGTTTCAATTTGTTTATTTGAAGTAATGTCACAAACAGTGTCCTCAAGTGTCGAATCACATTCCGTCACAGCCAAATAAAAATCAGTGGGCTTATAATCATAACACACATTGTCTTCACAACGATGACGTTAAAACCATATTCTTTTGTTGTTCCAACAGTTGAATCGCTGACCCGGTTCCTCCTCCCAGAACAATCTAAAGCCTCGACGATACAAGTTTCGTAGCAATAAACTAAAATCGCGCTTATGATTCTTTCGAATCATACCAGAATATGCACTCTCCTATTGATTACATTTATTATAGTGACAATTGGAGCATAGGTGCCCTCTAGGATGAGAGTCACACACCTCTTCAAGACAGGAATTACAACCTTTAATTTGTACAGCATATCCTTTATGCAATTTTCAGGGGTTGCATAATCTACACTTTTCATCATTTTCATCAATCATTGTGCAATTCTAACAGGATGACCAGCTGCCCAGTGTGTACATACATAGCAGAAATGTATGGAACATTTTTTATGTGTTGACACTCTCACTGCCACAATGAAACTGAGCTAGCAACAACAACAAATTGACTGGAAGAGAGAGAGAGAGAGGAGTAAATCATCCTTGAACACCATCTTTCTCATGAAAAATCGTCCTAAATTTCTAAACTAATGTTTAAAAGCATATCCACAATATAATTTTGTCGTGTCGTGATCAATATATTATAAAATTGTGTAAATGCATTTGGACCACGACGTAAAAGCTTCATGCAATAGTCTAATGATGGAGAATCACTTTTCATTATCTCGACACGCATTACCCGAGAAAATATCTTCCTTTGAATAGACAGCTCTAGAAAATCATCATCTAGAATCAAACGTTTTTCCATAAGTACTAGATTCCCCATGATTCGCTCTTTCTCAAATCTATCCATTTTTTAGAGTCCTAAAACTCTCACAACCAACTTCAGACTAACCAGAATTTTTTCTGCTCTAAAAAAATATATGCTAGTCTACTATAGAAAAAAAATACCTTTGATTTAGAAACAATTTTATTGAGCATAATTACAACAATAATATTCACTGATGCATTTTGTTCTCATCAATATATTTCACTAGCGCATCTAATGCTGCCTGAAGTCTATTTATATGCACAATATTCAGTTTCGCAGCAAAACATAATTGCTCCTCCAGCTTAAATTTGCTTAATGTTATCAAGTATCAAGCATACATATCGTCCCATTCAAGACATAGTCTACAACTTCCGGTTACTTCCACAGCCGCATTTGGTACTCGTATATCTTTGCTGCTGCCGGCCCCACCATCAATCTCCAATAGTGTAAATGCACCACTCATTTTCTCTACTAATATCCTCACAAATAAACTATTTTTACCGAATTTAATTAACTTACTAATGTGAATTACAATAAAAATCAGTCCTTTTATTTGAATCCAATTACCAATCGAGTTATCGTATATAGAGTAACCACTGCTGTCCCTGATTAACCCTAAAAAATGAGCGTTGTATCAAAAACCAGTATGGTTGTGTTATACAACCTTGACTATACTCTCAAAACGTGTTTGGCCACTTTATAGGTTGCCAGCTTTTTAAAATGTCAACGTGTAACCACACTGTATATTCTTGTAGGCGTGAAACTGTACTGTATATTCTTGTAGGTGTGAATGTAGGTGTGAAACTGTGTAATAGGTTACTACTATTATGTTTTTGAGGATGAAACTCCCCCAACAGCCCTCAGGGTAAGGGTTGGAAGTTATGCCCTGGGGGCATTTAAGGTTTTTTTTTATAGAAAGCGTTGTCGTAGAAGCTTCAAATAGGAATCATTCGATTGGAAATTGAGCCGTCTAGTGCCCTCTTTAATAGTCAAAAGTGATTGGAGGGCAAATAACGCCCCTCTCAAGCCCATCATTTCCCCAAACACATCCAATCAAAATTTTGAGATAGCCATTTTGTTCAACGTAGTTAAAAGGTCCAGAAATTATGTCTTTGAGTATGACAACCTCCTCATAGCCCTCAGGGCAAGGGTTGTAAGTTATGCCCTGGGGCATATAAGGTTTTTATAGAACGTGTTGTCGTAGAAACTTCAAAAAGGTCTCATTCGATTGTAAACTGAAAGGGCTAGTGCCCTTTTTAATAGTCGAAAGCTATTGGAGGGTAACTAACCCCCCTCTCACGCCCACCATTTCCCCAAACACATCCAATAAAAATTTTTAGATAGCCATTTTGTTTCACATAGTTGAAAGTTCTGGAAATAAGGCCTTTGAGGAAGACAATCCCCTCACAGCCCTCAGTGCAAGGGTTGTAATTTATGCCCTGGGGGCAAATACAGTGTTTATAGAAAGCGAAAATTCAAAAATTCAAAAATTTATAGAAAATTCAAAAAGTGCTCATTTGATTGGAAATTGAAAGGGCTAGTGCCCTTTTTAATAGTCGAAAGTGATTGGAAGGCTGGACATTTTTATAGTAAAGATTGATGTGGGTACAGTGTATTTTTTTTTTTTTTTTGTTTAGACCAGGGCACTTCGTATCGAAGGAGTTGTCGTAGGAACTTCGAAAAGGGCTCATTCGATTGAAAATAGAAAGGGTTAATGCCCTTTTTAATAGTCGAAAGTGATTTGAGGAAAACTAATCCCCCACCCACGGCCTCCTTCCCATTTGCCCATTATGTTTAAAAAGTAAATGCTGTCCTTAGATTAAATAAAAAGGTAATGTGATAATGATGACTCCCAATAAGGTATCGCAGTCCCATCCCAAAAACTTATGAGGGGATTATTTTCATATTTCAGGGGCTACGTCTGCACTGAAAATTCTATCAAATAAAAATAGTGTATGTGTATCCAAGCTATCAAAGAAAGTAAACAGATTTTTTTTGCGAATGGTATCAATTTTTCTATTTTGGGTCAACAAGAGGAGGTATGAAACTAAATTAAACACAACTAATTGTGTCCAGATTTTTAAAAGGGTGTATGTTGTTAAAAATTGCTGACAATTTTTCTCCAGCAAACAAATAGCAGACCGAACTATAAAGTTTAAAAAAAACGAAAAGATT
Organism: Artemia sp. Qi Xiang Cuo; assembly: GCF_049724085.1. Lineage (NCBI taxonomy): Eukaryota > Metazoa > Arthropoda > Branchiopoda > Anostraca > Artemiidae > Artemia > Artemia sp. Qi Xiang Cuo. Next base: position 41,896,241 of record NC_142802.1, read on the forward strand.
AAAAGTATTATTTCTTTTTCCCTGTAAAGACTATGTCAATATAAAATCAACATAAATTAATTTAAAAAAAACTTTTTCTCCATTAAACCAAAAATGAGCAAAAATAAAATCAAATAATCTACCAAGCCTGAAACTACCACAAATCAGCATCGATAAATAATGAAACCCAAAACGAACAGAAATTAGAATAAGTAACCGAGTCAAACTCACAACGAGCAGACATTAACACAAGTAGGGCTCAGACTCCATCTGCCTTCCCAAGGCCAGAACATAATTTGCACTTTACTGAAAAAAATATAAATGTATATGCATTGTCAGTTTCATATACATATACTGATATTTAGTAATCAAAATGTTAATATTATTCGATTTATTAAAGTTATAAAAGTAAAAACATTTACATTTTTCCAGTAAAGTACAAATTATGTTTTGGCCTTGGGAAGATATAGGGGTTTTGAGCCCTACTCATGTTAATTTCTTCTTGTTTTGAGTTTGACTCGGTTATTTATTGTAATTTCTGTTCGTTTTGGGTTTCATTTATTTATCGATGCTGATTTGTGGTAGTTATGCGCTTGGTAGATTATTTGATTTTATTTTTGCTCATTTTCGGTTTAATGGAGTTGTTTACTTTTCTTTGAAATACTTATTTTGTGGAAAAAGTTTTTCTAATTAATTACTATTAAAGAATAAACGAAACTCAAACTTTGAAAAACTTATTTTGTGGAAAAGTTTTTTTTAATTAATCTTCTTAAAAAATCAGGCAAATTTGAAAATCTACCAGATGCTATAGAAGCACAATATACCTACAATAAAAGGGAATTATTAAAGGCTCCCATACTTAAATTGCCAGATTTGTCACAAGAATTCTGTTTGGAAAAGGACGCTTCGGCCTGTGGAATAGGAGCGATACTATTTAATATAAACTCTGAAGGGGAATACTCAACAGTGCAATATGCCAGTAGATCACTGACAGAGGCAGAAAGAAAATATTCCATGATTGAAAGAGAACACCTGGCAGTTGTAGTTTTTACTAAATATTTTCGCCAATTTTTGCTACCAAAACAGTACACTTTACGCGTTGATTTAAAATCATTAATATGGTTACATACAAAGTAAAACAATTCAACGAGACTGACAAGATGGTTACTCCATCTTGAAGCATATTCATATAACCTGATATATATATTTAAAAGGCCGTACCAAAATCTTACCAGATTATTTATCACCTAACCCAGATAGGGAAGTAAATTTACCGACATCCAAAATGACTTTGTCGATGCGGAATTATTATCTAATGGAAATATTTCGCGACGGCAAGATAAATACGATTTTTGTTCAGCCACGAAATGATTTTTACTAAACGGAAAAGATCTTCCGGGTAATTTCAAACATTTTCTGGAAGACCTAGATAATTTTGATCTAGATTAGAGTAAGAATCTTTTGATGAGATATTATAGAACACCAGAAGAGTATAGAAAAGATGAATTAAGAACTATTCTAATAATTCCAAAATCACTAGAAGGAGAAATCTTACAGATGCCACACGCAATAAGCGGAGGCACATGGTAGAAGCAAAGACGATTAAACAAATGAAGGGAAATTTTTATTTTCCAAAAATGTACTCCAAAGTAAGGACCTTCATGCAAATGCCAGACAAAAGTCATCACCAAAGATGCCTAGGGCCGAATCAGGTCAATATCCTACCCCTTCAGGGATAGGACAATTAATTTCTATAGGCATTGGGGGCGCAGGGGAAGGTCTACCAGTTTCCATGGAAGGGAATCGCTGTGTGTTACCAATAGTGGATCCTTTCAATTCATCTGTACACTTTCCCAATTAAAAGGCGAAAATGCCAGGACTAGTATACACATAGGACCTTCTGGCTAGTTCAAAATCCACCACCACTTATCCTTAAAGGTCTAATTTAATAATGTAAGCCGTTCTTGGGATATTGCTTTGCTACCTTTTTGAAAATCCACATGCTCATAGTTTTTTTTTGTTTTTTTTTATTTAGTGCAACATCCACCTAAAAATCATAAGCAGCGCAATAGCGCTGCCTTAGTAAAGAAAGATTTGGGCACAATGTGTAATTTATCTATTTATTCTTTTTTTTTGGTTATAGACCAGGGCACTTCGTATCGAAGGGGCTGTCGTATAAACTTCGAAAAGGGCTAATCCGATTGAAAATTCAAAGGAATAGCGCCCTTTTAAGAGTTGGACGTGATTGGAGGGCCACTAACCCCCTCTCATGCCCACCATTTTCCCAAACACATCCAGTCAAATTTTTGAGATAGCAATTTTGTTCAACCTAGTTAAAAGATAAGGAAATTATGTATTTAAGAATGACACTCCCCCTACAGACGTCAGGGTAAGGGTTATAAGCTAAACCCTGGGCGCATATAAGGTTTATATAGAAAGGGTGATTGTATAAACTTCTGAGTGGGCTTTTTTGACTGCTAATCTGAAGTTTTATTGCCCTCTTGAGATTCAGAGTGATAGGAGGGCAGATACCCTCCACACCTCGTATTTTTCCGAAATGCATCTCATAGAAATTTTGAGATAGCCATTTGTTGTCAAAACTTCAAGAAAGGCTCATTTGATTGGAAATTGAAAGGGGTAGTGTCCTTTTTAGTAGTCGAAAGTGATTGGAGGGAAACTAACCCCCCTCTAACACGCAATATTATCCAAAGCATATCCAATCAAAATTTTTAGATAGCCATTTTGCTCAACGTAAATGAAAGGTCCAGAAATTATGTCTTTGAGGATGACAACCCTTCCAGAGCCCTCGGGGCAAGGGTTGCAAGTTATGCCCTGGTGGAACACAAGGTATATATAGAAAGGGTGATGGTATAAACTTCAGAAGGGGGTTCATTGGATTGGTAATCAGAAGTTCTGGTGCTCTTATTAGGATTCAGAGTTATCGGAGGGTGGATACCCCCCCCCAACAATGGGCAATTATATAATTGGCCTATTATGCTTTAAACTAAATGTTACATTAAAAATAAATCAAATGGTTTTATATTTATGGTTGCCAGTAAGACACCCCGCCAATATATTGAACACGACTGGGGGTAATAAGTTGAAACTTTTGGGGATACTACTATTACTACTTCCGCTCATACAATTTAAATAAATAAGAAGATTGTAAGTGTATCCAGGTTATCAAAGAGCATAGACAGAATATTTTGGGAGTGATATGTTTTATTTTTCAGGTCAACTTCAGAAGCTATACAATTAAATTAAAAAATACTATTTGTGTGAGGATTAACAATTATTGAAAAAGTTTCTCCAACATTCAAATAGCAACCCAAATTATGGATTCTTATAGAAAAAAACTGAAAACATATAAAATATATTTTTTTTCCATAAAAAAGACTATGTCAATAAAAAAAACAGAAATTAATTTAAAAAGCTTTTTCCACCGAACAAATTTTTCAAAGAAAAGTAAATAACTCCATTAAGCCAAGAATGAGCAAAAATAATGTCAAATATTTTTCCAAGCGTAATACTACCACAAATCGCTATCAATAAATAAAGAACTTCAAAAACAACAGAAATTACAATAAATAGCCAAGTCAAACTCAAAACAAGCAAAAAATAATCTAATGGGGGGGTTTTCAATAAAAAGATTTTCTTTGTTCTTATACTTTAAGTTTTAGTTATTTCTTTGTATAGGAGTTTTAAATTAATTATTTCAATGGGGATTTTCAGTTAAGCTCTTAGTTGACGATTCGCGAGTGGCATACCTGAGTGGAGGCAGAACTTGGTGTGTGGGGAGCTTAAATTAGCGGTTCAAATGGGGAGCTTGTATTAATGGCCATACTGAGTCGAAATCAGATTGAAGGGTTTCAGGTTCCCTTGAGAGCGACTGGAGCCACAAGGACTAACTATCCTGAGAAATACTAACATAAAGAGAATAAAATAAGAAAGTAATGTATTTATTTTTTTACTCACATAATCGGTACAGAGCTTGTCGGCAATATCGAAATTATTTCACAGTCATATACACTAATATAAGATTGTTGTCAAAAGTTAATTCACTGATAATAAATATTCTCAAAAGTTCATTCCAAATAGACTGCAAATAGACTCACATAAGACAGTTCACATAAAACTCATCGTACACTCTCCTAGACTCGACTGCTTCTAAACTCCACTCAACTGATTCTCGACTGGCGCAAAAATTGCTTAGTCCCAACTATCTACTCTCTCAAATTTCGCCTGAGGTTACTTTCTGGCGTTACTAAAAAGTACATTATGCTGATTTTATTGGTTCAGCTATATGTCCTATATTTCTATTGGATAGGTATATACCAATGGGATACTTGAGTTTAATTACGATTTATAACTTTAAGATATCACTTTGGAATTTTTCTTAACAAAACAAAGTTTTACATTGTAATTTTTTTGCTGGCGAGGTGTCACTTAGTTTCCAGAAGACTTATAATTTATTTCTGTGAAAGTTGTTAAAGGACAATACAATTTAGTTACATTGAGATACATAGTTTTAAACTTAGTTTTCAGAACAATGCAATTAGATTACACAAGACTAATTTGTATCTGGAGCGGCTATTTTTTTTGGTATGGTATATTCTACCATCTCTTGGCATCTTGAAAATTCAAGCTATCAAGATTTAAGTTACATTGTTAGTCATCTGTCATATAAGAATTGGTCACACTGACATTGATTGCATACTTTGGCGACGCGGAGTCGGATCTATTTCTTACATTTTATGTGGGAAATATTCTTACAATGTATTTTTGAATTAAATACATTTATTTCACTATTTTAAATTGAACGCTTGAGACTTGCTGAATCTATAGGTTACTTGAATTTTCGGGTTCATATTTTGGCTGATGTTATTTTACTTGGGTAACCTTAATTGGAAAATTTTGATGTTTTTGAAAATTGATCCCATTACATATCAGCCTTCCCATTCTTAACGATGTCCTCATCGTTGTGTTATCCTACTCTTTCTACTCTTTCAAATTTTGATCTTTCTTTAAAAAGGATTTAACTTAGTACTTATTACTTGAATTAACTCTGCTTTGGTAAAATGTATATCTTTTTTTTCATATTCCCGATTATTTTATGAGACTACATATATGACGACATTACTTTAAAGTCCATCACCTATTCACTCTATTTGGCTAAGGCTCCAAAGAGTTTCTATTAACTAACACATTAGGTTATATGATGACATAATAATTATTATTTCCTCCACCTAACACTAAGATTACCTTCACCTGATATGCTAATAATTCTATATGGTTTTATTAACTAAGTTCTGCTTTTGCAATTATTTTATTACTTGAGGTGTTACACGTTCTCTACTTCTAATACTAGTTTATACTTCCACCTGACACTATATTGGTACGATAAGTATCTGACTTGAAAAGCACCTAACTACATCTAAATTTTTAACTCACAGATATGTATGAATTAAAATAATTTGCAAGAAAAAGTTTGACACATTAATAGGTTTAAGCTTAATGTCCGATTGCAACACAGGGGAAATGTAATTTAAACTTGTTTTCATTTAATTATGAAAAATTTATCAATATTCATTAAAGTTATAAGTTAGATACATAAGATTCATACTTACTTCATCATTCTACCTGTCTATAATACTCACATATGTTGTCACTTTACTTTTCGCTTCCGTTTAATTAATTATTGGGTTGGCTAATTGTTTATGGTTTGTCTTCGGGGTGTTTCACTTTTTGCCACTCGTTCCTACTCGTGGGATAAGCGTTTATGTTGTCCATAATTATGACTACTTGCACAAAATTGTCCGTGCGTGGTTTGTCACGTCAAATACGAAGGGTTGATATCACAGGGATGTTGAAATGTTTATTAGGTACATAACCCTTGGGGAATTGATTACATGAAATGGGTATCTTGATCGCTGGGCTGGGTATCTCTTCTTGGACACTTTTATCCTCGGGAAAATCTAATACTCGTACAGTCTGTGTTTACCGTAAATTGTTCACGTTCAGTCCTTCTTTTATTTGGACTATGGGCTGTGTTACGATATTTAACGATAACTATGGCAGGATCAAAACTTGATCTTAGGGCCTTGGCTCGACGCATTGTCTTTGATTCCTGGTTAAATGATACACAATCATTGATGGCTTAATTATGGGGATTATGGCTAAGTTAACTTGGTTTAATCTCTTCTCTGACACTCTATTTTGGGGAAAGTTTTGCACGTACAGTTTATATTTCCCACAAAATAGTTCATGTTTGGTTCTACTTCCCATGGAGGATGGTTTGGTTTTACGACATCTATTAATGATTGGATATTGTCAAAACTTAAACTTTGGATCTAGGTTAAACATATTGTCTCTGATTTGGGGCTTAAGATATATAATCTTTGAGGGATTGACTCCAGGGTTATTCTTGGTCCTTAGGATTTAATGTTTGGGACCTTGCCGTCTAAGGATAGTTATCGACGGATTTTATGCAGTTTTGCGACATGCTTAAGTCGGGGTGGTTCTCTAGGTAATCATTAATTCAGATATTTACCTATATATGGGGTTCTCGGTTTGCCGATATTGTTTGAGATAAGATTACCTGATACTATGCTTTGGTGATTTGGATCGTTGTCAGGGTTTTGTCCTTAGGGTTTTCCTTGGTGAGTACTTATCGGTGGTTGACGAATGATGAGAGTAAATGCTACTGGGTTGTATCCGTATTGCGTGCTGGTACACCAATAATTAATTTGCACTGATTACTCTGTCTCCTGGAATATAAATATCTGGGCAGAATCATATACTCTTTATAATTACACAGGTTAAAACACATACAGAAATAATACACAATTTATACGACACTATATGGGGGCTATTCTTTGAAATAATAGTCGTCATTAGTCGTACGAATAATATCAATTTTAATATTGGTACGGTTAAACTCAAAAATAAAACAATTAGGAGCAATTGTCATGCTTTCACATGCATATTGCAGCAAAACTAGATCACTAAGTGATAAGCTAGGTAATCATAAGAAAAATAATTGTGTCTACGAAAAATAACACTATATAAGATTTTCAAAATTTGGTGATTATATGTATACATGTATATATGTGCATTTGGCACATGTTTAATATTCAATACATTTTCAAATGTTACTCAACACTCATCTACTTTAGCATTTAATTTTCTATTATAAGACTACATGCGAGGTAGGTTACATGGTTTTATGAGAGGTCTCGATTTACTACAATTTTTCAAGTCTTTACTGTTTGCGCGTGTCCATGCTGCTTAAGAAATACATCCTTGCAGCTGCATGGGTTTACACAAACAATAAGTAGAGATTTGGGACTGGACATTGCACGAATGAGGACCTCTCCTCCCATTCGTTCGATCATGTCATCCCTTACTTTTTTTCTTACGTGTTATCAGGGAGTTCTGGGTTTAGGCTTTGCATCTCGCTTGGCTCAATACAATCCTCCTTCGGGTTTTGTCTCCGTGGTCTCATAATTTTTCCATAACTTGAATCAACAAAATCCTCATGGTTAGGGGAATCAATGAGCTTCAGTCTCGTGAACGACTAAATATTCCTTTAGAAGGAGCTGAAGACGCTCCACATCGGTTCCACGTATGTGATAATCTTCGGTCTCCTTGTGAATTGGAGAATTCTTATTTATCATGCATTATGACTATTTTGGGGGTAGTTCCCATGCTTAGGTATGATTCCCTGCCTTATGACGTCTTGGGCCGCTGCGTGAACAATGAAAATTATGATGGCATTTGTTAATCGCACCTTCCTGTCTAATTCTAAAATTAATATGTGTTAATTTCTCTTGCAATGTAATCTATTCCTAATTTTTTGGTTTTATTCTTTAGGGTTTTGAATATAGATTGCATTATTACGCGAACAGCTAACATCGTTAGCCACATGGCTTCTACATATATTGAAGGTACTAATCCTTTCTCGCATTTAATTTTATTCCCAATTTTCCTGTTACGGATCGATATTTGGGTTTATTTGCCAATCGTATTCCGAAACTATACGATTTCTCGTCATATTTTCTTAAATTGTATTTGACGTTCCATTCTTTCGCGAAGACTTCTTCCCCTGATTTACTCACAATGAGAATTGCCTCCGAGTAAATGATATTTTCTTTGGAGTGCCTTATACATATGACCTCTGTATCAATAATTACTTTGGCCATCGTTCTGAAATGAAAGGTAGTTTCAATTTACTTTTGTCTAGTTAAATTTTTCAAAATTAGTTATAGTCGTGATACACTCTAGGTCGAGGTCAAACTACCTTTTCACCGGTATTTCCTCATACATCGGGTACTTAGTCGTTCGACGTAATTCGAGTCATCTAAAGCTCCATATTAACCAATAATGAATATATACTTTGAATGGAAAACAAGGTAACTTCAGGTTGAAGTTGAACTACTTTTTCACCGGTGCCACCTTGCACCTGGCTATTTGTGTATTCGGACGTAATTTGATTCCCTAAAGTTCCGTACTCAAGTTTAACAAGATCGCGCTCGATTTATAACGAATTCCATATAGGCTTAAAAGTATAGAGACTTTCGAGAAACTACCTTTTTCGTAAATATATTAACACTGTATTTATACCCCGTAATATTCACTCTAATTCATAGTTTTGTAAATAATAATACGCTACTGGTTTATTTACATAACGCACTTTTTTTTCTTTACATAACAATAATAGTCAATTTACATAGACATAACACTTCAGGTAATATTAGAGGGTTCTCTTATTATTCGTTTCAACGAGATTATTTATATATACAGTTTCTTCCACTAATATTGGGTTTTAATTTCAATATGGGTGCATCATCCGGCAGTGCCGCCTTTGAACTTGGAGATGTAAGCATATCGACAAGTCGATAAATTTCCCATGACGATACATTTGAGCTGAGAAATTTGAGTTCAAATACTATATTATTTTTACCGCTTTCAGGTATATTTAGGTACATTAAATATACTAATAATCGGTTTGGGAGATGCAGGCCTTCCAATGTTGCCATTATGTCATTTTTTCGCATATTTTGTCGCATGACTTTCCGGCACAGCTGCGATAAGGACAATTGGTCATTTATTATTTTTACTACGGAGAAACGTAAGTTTACGTGTGATTGGCAACAGCATAGTTGCTCTCGCACAATTACGTGTAACCCAGGGGATATTTTTCTTCCAAAGTTTTCGTCTTGCTGGAAGAAATTCAGGGTTATTTTCTTTATGTCTTAATATTCTCTTGGGGTAACTTGAAAGATAGCGGATCCCGTTGAAGGGTTTATTGGATTTAGATACGTGTTATTTACACAGTTGACGTATAAGGCCTTAAGGAAGCTTTCACCTTTTAACATGTGTCCTCGGTCTATTAGTATGGAGAGAAATTTAATGGGCCAAATTGTTTTTATGTTGTCATCGTCTTTATCGTACCAAATATTGTTGGCGATATAATTAGACAACGAGCTACATTTTGTTGTTGGAACATTTTGTATTAAAATTCGGAAGGCCAGGTTGGCGCTTAGTCTAGTGTGCTCTAGTGTTCTTGTCATTGCACGTGCACTAAAGTTATAATGCACTAAGCTTGCCGTTAATCTTAGGATCATTCTTTGTTCCAAGATTGTCCTTTGAGATTTCAGAAGATAATATAGTTTTGGACAGTCGAGATTTTCCACTGTTCTGATAAGTTCCCATTCTTTTAATGAATTATCAACAAGTCTCCATTCTTTTAATGAATCATTGATGTTATCTACACTATGTCTTTTCTTAAGATTCCATGAGGTTACATTTTCTAGTCTACGATCATTTAATTGCTGATGGCTTGGGTATCTTATCATGGTCATTTTTTTTCTATTTGATTTTAGGTTAATATTAGCAATGTACCATATGGTCGCTTGCTTCGGCGTTTCCCTAGACCAGTGGTCGTCGGTCCCTCGCGTGCCGTAACTGCAAATGTATTCTTATATAAAATTTATCAATGATTTCGAAACAGATGATTACTCAATAGCAATATATTTTCAAAATAATTATAATAATTTAAGGTATAGTAATGATTATGGAATAGTTGGTTACTTTCAATTCGATGACGTTTGTTATTACATATAGCTGTTTACTTGGTTCCTTTTTTTTTTATTTATGTCATTCAACTTTTTGTCCATCTCTATCTCCATCCAGATGCCCGTAGATCTTTTGTCCATCTCCATACCTGATGCCCGTATGATCATCTTGATTACAGTGATTCTTTTAATGGAAGGGGTAATGTATTTTGGCGTTTCTCTTCCGGTTCTAGTTGATCTTCGTAAGAGATACCTTTGCTACGCACCTTTCCCCCAAATAATCAACAGGAAAAACATACAAAGCAAGAGTACTCCCCACGTATCGGAACTCTTGTCCATCCATATTCCATATTTCTTCATTTCTTCTTATGGTAGAGGTGAGTTAGGGTAATTCGGGCGGATCACATTTTTATAGGGAGATTTGTTGATTTTCTCATGAGAGACCCCAGGCCAACTCTCATGACCAATGGGATCAAAGGCACCACAGGTCACGACAGTTGACCAGCGGGCCCCCATATTGTAGGGTCCTTTAATTTAACTGTAATTTTGTAACTCTATATTATTTAACAATCACTTCTCCCTACTGCATAGTTGTTTCTCATAGAGAGTCTGAGATCAATCAGGAGGAAGAGGGATAGTATACACGACCTCCATCTGACTGCCCAAGACTTCCCACAATTGAGGGTCCATTTGCTTAAGAAGTGTGACGAATAGGAAGTTGTAGTGCTTGCCAACCGATGTTTTGTTGTGCAATCAAGCAACGTACCAGAAGGAGTCGCCAGGTTCTACGGGGAGTCGCAAAACCTACCGCGGAGGTTGTAAAACCAAAACGTCAGCAACAGGTTTTACAACGCCTGGTATCTCCCTCATTCAGTAACTTGTGTGATCTTTTCTCAACAGAAGGTGAGAGTCAAGTACTTGCACGGCGGGATAATATACACCATGCACATCCTCGGTTCTAACCTCCTATGCTCGGGGATTCATCCGTTTTCACTATCGTATATTGTCTGGATATCTTAGTTTTTCCTCCTTTACCACTTCCAAAGTATTTTATGGGGTTGTTCGCTGGTTATTATTTTATTTCGATTTTATGAATTACAATTGCCGTTTATATTGAGCTTCTAATGATTGTTGAAGGTAAATTTTTTTTTTACCATTCGAAGTGTGAGGGGTACCACTACTGAATTTTAGCTAAAAATTTCTTTTACCTTGTTTGAGTGGGTTTTTCGAGAAGTTTTAAAATATATTTTTTTTTTAATATTACCGTCCGAAGTGTGAGGGGTACTACTACTGATTTTTTAGCTAAAAGTATCTTTTACATGGTTTGAGTGGGTTGTTGAGTTTAAGTAGTTGAGTAAAGGGTTGTATTATATTGTTCGTTAGCATATTTTAAGCAATGCGATATCTGGTTTTCATTTATCCTTACATTTTGTTTAGCTTTGACTACTGCGACTAAAGTATCTATTTATTTATTTTCTTCATCTTTGTACATGTTTAATTAACAGGAGTTAAGTGAGTTGAAGTTTAACTCATTTACTTTCAAGGTGTCAAATCATCTTTCTCCCGTGGCGGAGTTAACACCACGTAGTAAAGAGACTTGTTATCAATCGCGGTATTACCTAAAGGTTTTGTAGTTCGTCGTAAGGCATATAAATTAATTCCTTTGTATTTCCCAAATGAAACTTAAAATATATTTTCGTTTGATGCCATACGTCGATGCCACGAGGGCGCCGCATGAGAGTGCCGCGCGACTAGGGGGGGGGGAGCTCATAAATTTGATTAGAATATCAACTATATTATCTGTTACTCTTTTTCCTTGGGGTTCTATTGCGATATTCTTCACTAGGTTAGCATTTTACAGGAGCTTGATTTGGAAAGAAATTTAGCTTTGTCATATATCCTGATTTAGAGTTTTTGAAACTTGTTTTTTGAACAAAGAGCAAAACTTTAACTTTGGGTCTTTGTTAGAACGTTACAGGTGTGGGGGTCTATTCACTTTTTCATAACCTTATGGCAATTTATGGCTTACTTTCCCTTGGCTACATTAGATATTATCCTTGAGCCATTCATAGTTATATGTATAAATGTTGGTTTTTATTTTATCAAATTTAGTTAAACACATATGCTCCCTAGTGACTGCGTATTTTTTGAACTTTTGAATACTGTGTTTTTGCAAAGTTCGACTTTTGTGAATAACATGTCGTTTGCTATGCTACATTTCTTATTGGGGGGAATAAGGACTATCAGGGACCTAAGCTCGTAACTGGTTTATAAGGTTAGTAAAATTTATTAAATACTGTCTTATTATAGGTGCATTTATGAATTACGATAATTTTTTGGAAGAATATTCATATTTTTACATCAATTGTTTAGTTTGTGATTAGTATTGGTTGCTAGACCACATTTTGACAGACCTATATTGGCTTAATTTTGACCTACTCGTCTTAGCGATATGTTGCGTGGTTTGCGTCCTTTACGAGAACCCATAGAAACTGAATTACGGTATTTTTGCAATTTCTTGAAAATTAGGCTAAGACTTGCATTATTTTATTGGTAACTACAGCGCAGCTTGTTTTCAAAAGCTCTCGTTATTTTTTTCTTTAAGGCCTATTTCTGAATCAGAATATATCTGCTGTCGTCAAATAGACATTAGCCTAACTGCACGTTGCCACTTTTTATAGCGCCACAGTGAATTTATGATTGATTGACGCAAGGGTCATTTTCACGATACGCGCTATGTGATTGTCCTTTAAATATTGTGTTTATTTTCTTTCTCTGCGAATTACGATATTTTAGGAATTAACTGATTGGTTTTATGCTTTTACCCTTCTGGTAGGCTATTTTAGTAAATTATTTGTCTTATACATATATAATATACGACTGATTGCTGGATTGTAAGCGAATAATTTTATTCTAGACTAGTTTCGCATTTGGCTTTACCGGTTGTGATTATCTTCCAATCACAGTTCAAAACCTCTCTAAAGTTAAGAAATTGCCTGGCCTAGGAAAATTTTTTGTTGTTTTTATTGTTACAGGTTATTCTTTATACTTTAATTGCGCGGTTCTTTTGTACGCTTTGACTCGTTTTAAGGTAATCTTGGTTGAATTTATTGCTGCAATTTTTAGGGTTTTTGACGGATGTTTTGCCCTTTGCCTATCGGCTGTAAGAGTTCTACTGTTTTTGCTAACTATTACAAAACTAATGTGTCATTTAGCTAATCGTTGGTTACAATTTTAATCTATGGTACAACAATTTTTGTCAGGAAAAATACATTTTCTATAGTTGGTCATCAAAAATTGAAAAATTAATCAATAAGCGTCCTTTTTTTTGTATTAATTCTATCTTACTTATGACTCCCAGGGATGATATTTTGGAACTTTGATAGCTATTTTCACGTATTTTTGCTTTATGGAAGGTTCCTCTTTAATGCTTGTCACTCTTGACTTAGAGGATATGTGAATTAATATTTGATTATGCCACTCAAGAAATTCAGCTAACCAAATAGGCTAGGCCACAAAATAGGCTAGGCCACACAACAAAATAATCTTTCCTTTTAGGTTTTTTTTTCTCCGTATTTGTGGGGCTTGTTTTTATAACTTAAGAATTACACTGCCCTCGGGGTTTTGTTTGTATCTGTGGATATACTTTCTATTAAGGAATTTCAGGTTGAAACTCACATAGCATAATTAACACCTCCAATTCTACAATTTTGGCTTAATTTTTGCGCTTAAGGTAGCTCAAAATACTACACGGGTCAGTTATTCTTATCAAAAAAATATACAAAGGGAAAGTAGTTTTAATTCAAGAACAATATGCTTAGGTGAATCGTTTAAGTTGTCGTAAATCTTTGGGGTTTCAAGTCAGTTATGGGCGTTAATTTATTATCGTATCGATGCTTTACATAGGGTCACTTGAATTGCATTAGTAATTTTTTAAAATTGATGGAAGTGGTACTAGTTTAGTAAAAATTGAATCGAACTATGTACAAGATTAAAAACGTCTAAAGTAAAAGGTGTGAATTTTAGGAAAAGTCACAATGTTACTTGTCCATTTAGTTTATGGGGGGTGACTAGGGCAATCTTTAGAGGGTTATCATTCGGCTGAATTTATCTTTATCCTTAAAAGAATATTTTTGGTTGCTTTGTCTGCGTTTTTTTTTTGAGTTTACTGAGAGAAATGATTATGGATTATTTAAGCAATTGAACACAGCGTGTCTTAAGATTAGTTATTGTAGTAATACTAATAATGATAACAAGATATTACGAAAATGACGGTCTACTTTTGTTAAAAAAAAATCACATAATTTAACCAGCCCAATTTTGGAAAAATTGTTTGTGAATTTTTAAATACAAGGAAGGATTTGAAGGAATAGTAATGTCTGCTTTTGTTGTTCTGATTGATTAAGTACTCTTTGTCTATAATAACGATTAGTTACCCTTCCCTAAGAAACAAAAAGAAATTGCATTAATATTTAAGGGAGAACTAGCGTATTTCCTACTCTTTGAGTTTGAGTGGAGGCCAACTAGCACGCATGGTGCACGTTGGGGTAAGTAAATAACCTTAATGTGACAACTGTGCCTTCTACCGGTATTAAGGGTATTTTTTGTATTAATTGGTTAGTGCGTGCATTTTTTAGGTAAAACAAATGAAACCGCACAGGTGTAAGGGGGGGGGGGTGACTAAATTTCGTCATTTTAGCTTTCACAATTATTGGACTGTATTGGAATTTGTGTGTTCTTTGTGTTGCGTTCACTTCGTTTGGATTTATGATGATTGGGAAGTAAACTCTTTAAGGCTGTTTTGATGTCATTTTATGACTCTAATATGTTTGGAAATGGAAGGCTCGGCCTGGTTCACGGGTTATCTGTAGGGTTAATGTATATTTTGCCCCTTAGGTACGCACTGTCACTACGCTAGCGCCTGTTCAAAGTTCCTGATAACTCTAGAATTTATCTTTATCTTTTTTTAAACCACTCTACTGTCTTTCAATAAAATTAGAAGTATAGATTATCTATTACAAAACTATTTCAAGGATATGACACAGTGCACGGGGTTAATCAAACTACATTGCTTGTATTTACTTTATAAGAGAGAAAGCATTTTGATTTTGTCGGAGAAACACATAAGCAAGTCTATCAATTTACCATTATTGTTTTTTTGTGAGTTTTCGGAACGCATAGCGAAGTTACAGGCGTCACATGGTTCCCAAGAATTAGCATTTTACATAGGGCCACTTGAATTGCATAGATAATTTTAACGTTAAAAGGAAATGGTATTAGTTTAGTAAAAATTACAAAAAGAGAATTTTTTTCTTTTCTTAGTGATTTGCAGGGTTTCTTTAAATAATTTAATTTATTTAAAGCCTCAGAAAAACCTTTTTTTTCGCTGATAAGGGATGGTTTTCTTTTGATAATTGAATCTTCACATCATTACATATCTTACATGCGGATTAAATATCCACTATGTCACCAAGAAGAAAACACAATTTTACTTATAGCTATTTTCAATTAGTTAATTTTTTCCAGAATCTTTAGTTCATATATAGACTTGAATGTTTTGGAACAGACTTTTTTTTCTTTTTGTTGGCTTACATGGACAATTTTTGAAAGTTTAGTCAGGCCTGTTTCTGTTATTTATATTGACGTAAACCCTATATTTATGATTCGGTTAATTAGTATATCCCTATATGCAGGCAAATCATGCCTCGCATTGTTACTACCCTTATATGTATATATATATATATATATATATATATATATATATATATATATATATATATATATATATATATATATATATATATATATATATATATATATATATATATATATATATATATATATATATATATATATATATATATATATATATATATATATATATATGTATATATAAATGCTTGATCATTACATTACCGCTAATTACCTGATTCTGTAATTACCTGTTTCTCAGTTGAGTAATTAATGCGATAACAACTCGCACATATATTATTATTTTTTAATTAGGGAAATACTATATTTTGGCTAGTAGAAATATAGTTAGTCTAGTTTAACGAGGTTGCGCTCGATTTATAAGTTTGCTCATTATATCTTATCGCTAAACGCTATATCCTATAAGGTGCATAGCAAAGTGGGTACAAATACCTTTATTCTTAAGGGTTTTTTTTCATTTAAACGATAAAAGAATTTTTTACCTCCCTTTTTTGTGTTCAGTTAATCTCCATGATTGATATTTCTTAATTTTCTGTATCATCTGATGATGGTTGTGTTTCGGGCGTTCCTTGTGGTACAGAGACTTCTGAAGGGTCTTGGCTAGTCTTAACATTTACTTGAGTGTTGGAGTATTGGGTCCTCATAGTTTTGTTATTGTCCGTTGGAGAATTTTGTTGAATAAATTCCACGTGGGGTTTTATATGATGATGGCGGGTCTGGTTTGGGATTGCAAAATATACGGGTTGTGATGGTCCTTCGTTGTAATCATTAGCAAGAATATTTTCCAAATGAGGATTGAGGGGTAGGTCAATTTCAACTGTAAAGTATATTGCCACCATCTTTTCTAAGTTTGAGCAGAAATCTCTTTGTTTTTGTAGTTCTCTGGTAATTTGAGCATGGTTTTCCTTTAGCTGTTTCTCTAGGTTGTCCTCTTGTAGTTTAATTATTTCTTTCTGTGTTTTTAAGTGGTCGTATTTATGTTGTAAGTCTAAGATCCTTGCTCGTTGGGGTGCCAGGAATTCTTGTATCGCCATTGTCGCGGATAGAACAGTACTATTTCTATATTTTTGTACTTTTTTTTACCAATTTCCTGTATTTTATCGTATAATACTTGTAATTTTAGGATCTGGTCGGGATAAATATATACCTCAACAAGCGTGGCGTCGCTTATTGATTCCATTTCATTCTGGATTTTGGCGGTCTGTTCCTTAACTTTGATGCATATATTTTAAATTTATTTATTTCTGTTACAAGTAGTCGTTTTTTTAAAATTTATTTTATTAAGGTATCTGAAATATATTTAAAATAGATACATGTAAGTAATGTTTAAGATAATTCTTCGCATATATTTTAATTTATTTATTTTTGTTACAAGTAGTCGTTTTTTTAAAAATTTGTTTTATTAAGGTGTCTGAAGCATCTTTAGAATAGATACATGTAGGTAATATTTATGATAATTCTTAGCATATATTTTAGTCTATTTATTTTTAAAAAATCCATACAAACACATAGATTCAGACATAGAACCCGAAGAAGATATGCATTGGGATAAGCAAAAAACAGCTCAGACACACAGGCAAAAAAAGGGAGAAAGTCATAAAAATACATAGATTCAGATATAAAAACCGACAGAGACAGGCACTGGGAAAATCAAACACCTGCGTAGACATGCACAGGCAAAAAGAGTGAGAGACACATCCAAATACAAAGATTCAGACATACAAACCGAGAAAGACAGGCAATGGAATAAGCAAACACACGCCCAGACACACAGTTAAAGAGAGTGAGAGACAAATACAAATAAATAGATTCAGACATACAATCAGAGAAAGACAGGCACTTTAGACACACAAACCAACAAATACAACCCATTCAAACAATATAAACTGACAAAAACAGACACTATGACAAGCGAGTACCCACCCAAACACACAGGCTTAGAGAGTGAGAGAGAGGCAAACACCATCCCTAACAAACAGACAAAGAGAGTGTCAAATACATACAAATATGTAGATTCAGACATAAAAACCAACAGAGACAGGCAAAGCGACATGCAAACACCAGCCCTGACACATAGACAAAGAGAGTGGGAGGGACAAAAACACATAGAAATACATAGATTTTGACATACAAACATACAAACTAACACACCAACCAAGACAAACAGACAAATAATCTGAAAAACACATACAAATACATAGATTAGGACATACAAACCGACAAAGACAGGCAGTGGAACAAACAAACACCCGCTCAGACACACATGCAAAGAGATTAAGAGACAAAAAATTCATTAAAACACATAGATTCAGACATACAACCCGAGAAAGACATGAATTGGGATAAGCTAACACCAGCCCAGACACACAGGCAAAAAGAGGGAGAGACACATACAAATACATAGATTCAGACATATAAACCGACAAAGATGGCAGAGGAACAAACAAACACCCTCTCAGACACACAAGCAAAGAGATTAAGAGACAAAAATGCATAAAAACACGTAGATTCAGAAATACAACTTGAGTAAGACATACATTGGGATAAGCTAACACCAGCCCAGACACACAGCCACAAAGAGGGAGAAAGTCATACAAATACATTGATTCAGACATACAAACCGACAAAGACAGGCACTGGGAAAAGAAAACATCTGCCCAGACACACACAGGCAAAAAGAGTGAGAGACAAATACAAATAAATAGATTCAGACATACAATCAGAGAAAGACAGGCACGTTAGACATACAAACCAACAAAGACAACCCAGTCAAACAATATAAACTGACAAAGACAGACACTGTGACAAGCGAGTACCCACCCAAACACACAGGCTTAGAGAGTGAGAGAGCTGCAAACACATACAAACACATAAACTCAGACATACAAACCGACAAAGAAAAACCATCAAAGACATGCACTGGGACAGACAAGCGCCCAACCAGAAACACATGCCGAGAGAGTCATAGAGAAAGAAACACACACAAACAAATAGATTTATACATACAATCCGACAAATGCATGCAGCGGACTAAATAAACACCTGCCCAAACATACAGACCAAAAGTGTAAGAGAGACAAAAACAAACACGAACACACAGATTCAAACATACAAATTGACAAAGATAGTCACTGGGACGAGCAAGTACCCACTCAGACACAAATGCTTAGAGAGTGACAGAGACAAAACACATACAAACACATAAACTCCAGCAGACAAACCGACAAAGGCAGACACTGCAACAAGCAAGCACCCGCCCAGACACAGATGCGTAGACAGTGAAAGAGACAAAAACATAAACAAACAAATAGATTAATACATACAAACCGATAAAGACAGGCACTGGGACAAGCAAGTACCCACCCAGACATATATGCTTAGAGAGTAAGAGAGACAAGAACACATACAAACACATTAACTCCAACATACAACCTGACAAAGACAGAGACTGGGACAAGCAAGTATCCGCCCAGACACACATGCGTAAAGAGTGAGATAGACAAAAACATAAAACACGAATAGATTTATACATACAAACCGATAAAGACAGGCACTACGACAAGCAACCACTCGTCAAGACACATACCACCCAGACACACTGACCTAGAGAGTGAGAGAGCCAAAAACATATACAAACAAATAGAGTTATACATACAAACCGACAAGGACAGGCAATGGAATAAACAAACACCCACCCAGACATATACGCAAAAAGAATAATAGAGATAAAATCACATACAAATATATAGAGTCTGATATACAAACCGACAAGATTTATACATACAAACCAACAAAGACAGACAGTTGAACAAGCAAACACCCGCCCAGACATACACGCAAAGAGAATAAGAGAGGCAAAAAAACACATATAAATATATTGATTCAGACATGCAAACCAACAAAGACAGGCACTAGGACATGCAAACCCTGCCCAGACACACAGACTTGGAGAGTGAGAAAGACAAAAACATATACAAAGACATAAATTCAGACATGCAAACCAACAATGACAGACAGTGGAATAAGCAAACACCCGCCCAGACACACAAGCAAAAAGAGTTTGACACATACAAATACATAGATTCAGACACACAAACCGAGAAAGAGAGTCACTCCAGACATACAAACCATCAATGACAGACATTGTGACAAGCAAAAACCTGCCCAGACATACACGCCAAGAGAATAAAAGAGGCAAAAAACACATAAATATATTAATTCAGATATGCAAACCGACAAAGACAGGCACAGGGACATGCAAGTACCCCGCCCAGACACACAGACTTAGAGAGTGAGAGAGACGAAAACACATAAAAACACATAGACTCAGACATGTAAACCAACAAAGACAGACAGTGGAGGAAGCAAACACCCACCCAGACAAAAAGAGTTTGAAACATACAAGTACATAGATTCAGACATACAAACCGAGAAAAACAGGCACTTCAGACTTACAAACCAACAAAGAAAAACACTGGGACTTGCAAACACCAACCCTGACAAACAGACTAAGAAAGTGTCAAACACATACAAATATATAGATTCAGACATACGTACAAACCAACAAAGACAGGCAGTGGGAACAAGCAAACACCCGCACAAACGCACAAGCAAAAAAGTGAGAGACACATACAAATACATAGATTCAGACATACAAACCAACAAAGACAAACAATGGGACTTGCAAGCACCAACCCAGACAAACAAACAAAGAGAGTGTGAAACACATACAAATACATAGATTCAGACATACAAACGGAGAAAAACAGGCAGTGGGACAAGCAAACACCCACCCAGACAAACAAGCAAAAAGAGTGAAAAATAAATACAAATACATAGATTCACACATACAAACCAAGAAAGACAGACACTTCAGACATACAAACCAAAAAATACAAACACTGGGACTTGCAAGCACCAACCCAGACAAACAAACAAAGAGAGTGTGAAACACATACAAATACAAAATTCAGACACAAGCAAAGAGAGTGAGCGACACATACAAACACATAGATTCAAGAATACAAACTGAAAAAGACAGGCACTTCAGATATACAAACCATTAAAGACAAACACTGGGACTTGCAAACACCCACCCTGACAAACAGACAAAAAGAGTGAGAGACGCATACAGATACATAGATTCAGACATACAAAACCGAGAAAGATAGGCAGTGGGACAAGCAAAAACACACCCAAACACAAAAGCAAAAAGAGTGAGAGATACATACAAATACAAAGATTCAGACTTACAAACCGAGAAAGACAGACACTGGGATAAGTAAACACCCACCCAGACACAAAAGCACAGAGAGTGATAAAGACAAAAACACATACAAATACAGAATTCAGACATACACAAACCAACAAAGACAGACACTGGGACAAGCAAACACTCGACCAGACACACAGGCAAAAAGAGTGAGAGAACATTTAAATACATAGTTTAAGAAACATAAACCGAGAAAGACAGACACTTCATACATACAAACCAACAAATACAAACACTGGGACTTTCAAACACCAACCCTGAGAAACAGACAAAGAGAGTCAGAGACATATACAAATACATAGATTCAGACACACAACCGAAAAAGACAGGCAGTGGAACAAGCAAACACCCGCCCAGACATGCACACAAAGAGAATAAAGGAAACAAAAAACACATACAAATATATAGATTCAGATATACAAACCGACAAAGACAGGCACAGCGACATTCAAGTACCCACCCAGAGACACAAATTTAGAGAGTGAGAGACACATACAAAAACATGGATTCAGACATACAAACCGACAAAGAAAGGCGCTGTGGCTTGCAAACACCCGCCCTGACACATAGGTAAAGAGAGTGAGAAACACATACAAATACATAGATTCAGATATACAAGCATAAAAAGACAGGCACTGGGACATGGAAACACCGATCCCAAGTTAGGTTCATTTAGGTTCAATTATCGTGCCGCGCCATGTTTATCCCAGTGCATGTCTTTCTTGGTTTGTCTCTCTGAATCTATGTATCTGTATGTGTTTCTCACTCTCTTTGCCTGTGTGTGTTTGTGTGTGTGTTTGCTTGTCCCACTGCCTGTCTTTCTCGGTTTGAATGTCTGAATCTGTGTATTTGTATGTGTCTCTCCCTCTTTTTGTTTGTTTGTCAGGGGTGGTTTTTGCAAGTGCCAGTGTTTTCCTTTGATGGTTTGTATATCTGAAATGCCTATCTTTCGAGGTTTGTATGTTTGAATATATGTATTTGTATGTGTCTATCACTCTTTTTGCTTGTTTTTCTGGGCGGGTGTTTGTTTATTCCATTGTCTGTCTTTGTTGGTTTGTATGTCTAAAGTGCCTGTCTTTCTCTGTTTTTATGTCCGAATCTATTTATTTGTATTTGTCTTTCACTCTCTTTGACTGTGTGTCTGGGCGGGTTTTTGCTTATCTCAGTGCATATCATTCTCGGTTTGTATGTCTGAATCTATCTGTATATGTTTCTCACTCTCTTTGCCTATGTGTGTCTGGGCAGGTGTTTGCTTATCCCAGTGACTGTCTTTCTCGGTTTGTATGTCTGAATCTATGTATTTATATGTGTCTCTCACCGGCCACACAAGCAAAAAGAATGAAAGACACATACAAATACATAGATTCATACACACAAACCAAGAAAGACAAACACTTCAAACATACAAACCAACAAAGACAAACACTGGGACTTGCAAACACCAACCCTGACAAACAGACAAAGAGTATGAAACACATACAAATACATAGATTCAGACACAAACAAAAAGAGTGAGCGACACATACAAACACATAGATTCAAGAATACAAACCAAGAAAGACAGGCACTTCAGATACACAAACCATCAAAGACAAACACTGAGACTTGCAAACACCCACCCTGACAAACCGACAAAAAGAGTGAGAGATGCATACATCTACATAGATTCAGACATACAAAACCGAGAAAGACAGGTAGTGGGACAAGCAAACACACACCCAAACACAAAAGCAAAAAGAGTGAGAGATACATACAAATACATAGATTCAGACATATAAACCGACAAAGATGGCAGTGGAACAAACAAACACCCTCTCAGACACACAAGCAAAGAGATAAAGAGACAAACAATGCATAAAAACACGTAGATTCAGAAATACA
The DNA here is from genome assembly GCF_049724085.1 of Artemia sp. Qi Xiang Cuo. NCBI lineage: Eukaryota > Metazoa > Arthropoda > Branchiopoda > Anostraca > Artemiidae > Artemia > Artemia sp. Qi Xiang Cuo. The sequence continues at coordinate 41,919,161 of NC_142802.1, forward strand.
ACTTGAGTAAGACATACATTGGGATAAGCTAAGACTAGCCCAGACACACAGCCAAAAAGAGGGAGAAAGTCATACAAATACATAGATTCAGACATACAAACTGACAAAGACAGGCACTGGTATAAGCAAACACCTGCCCAGACACACACAGGCAAAGAGAGTGAGAAATAAAATACAAATAAAAAGATTCAGACATACAATCAGAGAAAGACAGGCACGTTAGACATACAAACCAACAAAGACAACCCAGTCAAATAATATAAACTGACAAAGACAGACACTATGACAAGCGAGTACCCACCCAAACACACAGGCCTAGAGAGTGAGAGAGGTGCAAACACATACAAACACATAAACTCAGACATACAAACCGACAGAGAAAAACCATCAAAGGCACGCACTGGGACAGACAAGTACTCACCCAGACACAAAGGCCTAGAGAGTGAGAGAGACAGAAACATACACAAACAAATAGATTTATACATACAAATAGACAAATACAGGCAGTGGAACAAGCAAACACCCGCCCAGACATACATGCAAAGAGAGTAAGAGAGACAAAAACACATACAAATATATAGATTCAAACATACAAACCGACAAAGACAGGCACTGGGACAAGCAAGTACCCACCCAGACACAAATGCGTAGATAGTGACAGAGAAAAAAACACATACAAACACATAAACTCCAGCATACAAACCGACAAAGACAGACACTGCAACAAGCAAGCACCCGCCCAGACACAGATGCGTAGACAGTGAGAGAGACAAAAACATAAACAAACAAATAGATTTATACATACAAACCGATAAAAACAAGCACTGGGACAAGCAAGTGCCCAACCAGACGCAAATGCTTAGAGAGTGAGAGAGACAAGAACACATACAAACACATAAACTCCGACACACAAACCGACAAAGACAGACACTGGGACAAGCAAGCACCCGCCCAGACACACATGCGTAAAGAGTGAGATAGACAAAAACATAAAAAACGAATAGATTTATACACACAAACCGATAAACACAGGCACTAGAACAAGCAACCACTTGTAAAGACGCATACCACCCAGACACACAGACCTAGAGAGTGAGAGAGACAAAAAAATATACAAACAAATAGAGTTATACATACAAACGGACAAGGACAGGCAATGGAATAAGCAAACACCCACCCAGACATATACGCAAAAAGAATAATAGAGATAAAATCACATACAAATATATAGATTCTGATATACAAACCGACAAGATTTACACATACAAACCAACAAAGACAGACAGTTGAACAAGCAAAGACCCGCCCAGACATACACGCAAAGAGAATAAAAGAGGCAAAAAAACACATATAAATATATTGATTCAGATATGCAAACCGACAAAGACAGGCACAAGGACATGCAAGTACCCCGCCCAGACACACAGACTTAGAGAGTGAGAGAGACGAAAACACATTCAAACACATATATTCAGACATGTAAACCAACAAAGACAGACAGTGGAGTAAGCAAACACCCACCCAGACACACAAACAAAAAGAGTTTGACACATACAAGTACATAGATTCAGACATACAAACCAACAAAGACATGCACTTCAGACATACAAACCATCAATGACAGACATTGGGACAAGCAAACACCTGCCCAGACATACACGCCAAGAGAATAAAAGAGGCAAAAAACACATAAATATATTAATTCAGATATGCAAACCGACAAAGACAGGCACAGGGACATGCAAGTACCCCGCCCAGACACACAGACTTAGAGAGTTAGAGAGACAAAAACACAAACAAACACATAAATTCAGACATGTAAACCAACAAAGACAGACAGTGGAGGAAGCAAACACCCACCCAGACAAAAAGAGTTTGAAACATACAAGTACATAGATTCAGACATACAAACCGAGAAAGACAGGCACTTCAGACTTACAAACCAACAAAGACAAACACTGGGACTTGCAAAAACCAACCCTGACAAACAGACTAAGAAAGTGTCAAACACATATAAATACATAGATTCAGACATACAAACCCAGAAAGACAGGCAGTGGGAACAAGCAAACACCCGCCCAACACACAAGCAAAAAAGTGAGAGACACATACAAATACATAGATTCAGACATACAAACCAACAAAGACAAACAATGGGACTTGCAAGCACCAACCCAGACAAACAGACAAAGAGAGTGTGAAACACATACAAATACATAGATTCAGACATACAAACCGAGAAAAACAGGCAGTGGGACAAGCAAACACCCGCCCAGACACACAAGCAAAAAGAATGAGAGACACATAAAAATACAGAGAGTCCGACACACAAACCGAGTAAGACAGACACTTCAGACATCCAAACAAACAAATAGAAATACTGGGACTTCCAAACACCAACCCAGACAAACACACAAAGAGAGTGTGAAACACATACAAATACATAGATTCAGACACAAGCAAAGAGAGTGAGCGACACATACAAACACATAGATTCAAGAATACAAACTGAAAAAGACAGGCACTTCAGATATACAAACCATAAAAGACAAGCCCTGGGACTTGCAAACACCCACCCTGACAAACAGACAAAAAGAGTGAGAGACGCATACAGATACATAGATTCAGACATACAAAACCGAGAAAGATAGGCAGTGGGACAAGCAAACACACACCCAAACACACAAACAAAAAGAGTGAGAGATACATACAAGTACAAAGATTCAGACATACAAACCGACAAATACAGACACTGGGATAAGCAAACACCCACCCAGACACAAATAAGCAAAGAGAGTGAGAAACAAATACAAATACATAGAATCAGACATACAAACCATCAATGACAGACAGTGGGACAAGCAAACACCCGCCCAGACACAAAAGAAAAGAGAGTGAGATACACATACAAATACATAGATTCAGACATACAAACCGAGAAAGACAGGCAGTGGAACAAGCAAACACCCGCCCAGACATGCACACAAAGAGAATAAAGGAAACAAAAAACACATACAAATATATAGATTCAGATATACAAACCGACAAAGACAGGCACAGCGACATTCAAGTACCCACCCAGAGACACAAATTTAGAGAGTGAGAGACACATACAAAAACATGGATTCAGACATACAAACCGAAAGGCGCTAAGACATGCAAACACCCGCCCTGACACATAGGCAAAGAGAGTGAGAAACACATACAAATACATAGATACAGACATACAAACATACAAAGACAGGCACTGGGACATGGAAATACCGATCCCAAGTTAGGTTCATTTAGGTTCACTTATCGTGCCGCGCCATGTTTATCCCAGTGCTTGTCTTTCTTGGTTTGTATGTCTGAATCTATGTATCTGTATGTGTTTCTCACTCTCTTTGCCTGTGTGTGTTTGTGTGTGTGTTTGCTTGTCCCACTGCCTGTCTTTCTCGGTTTGAATGTCTGAATCTATGTATCTGTATGTGTCTCTCCCTCTTTTTGTTTGTTTGTCAGGGTGGGTGTTTGCAAGTGCCAGTTTTTTCCTTTGATGGTTTGTATATCTGAAATGCCTATCTTTCGAGGTTTGTATGTTTGAATATATGTATTTGTATGTGTCTCTCACTCTTTTTGCTTGTTTTTTTGGGCGGTTGTTTGCTTATTCCATTGACTGTCTTTGTTGGTTTGTATGTCTAAAGTGCCTGTCTTTCTCTGTTTTTATGTCCGAATCTATTTATTTGTATTTGTCTCTCACTCTCTTTGACTGTGCGTCTGGGCGGGTTTTTGCTTATCTCAGTGCATATCATTCTCGGTTTGTATGTCTGAATCTATCTGTATATGTTTCTCACTCTCTTTGCCTATGTGTGTCTGGGCAGGTGTTTGCTTATCCCAGTGACTGTCTTTCTCGGTTTGTATGTCTGAATCTATGTATTTATATGTGTCTCTCACCAGCCACACAAGCAAAAAGAATGAAAGACACATAAAAATACATAGATTCATACACACAAACCAAGAAAGACAAACACTTCAAATATACAAACCAACAAAGACAAACACTGGGACTTGCAAACACCAACCCTGACAAACAGACAAAGAATATGAAACATATACAAATACATAGATTCAGACACAAACAAAAAGAGTGAGCGATACATACAAAAACATAGATTCAAGAATACAAACCCAGAAAGACAGGCACTTCAGACATACAAACCATTAAAGACAAACACTGGGACTTGCAAACACCCACCCTGCCAAACAGACAAAAACAGTGAGAGACGCATACAGATACATAGCTTCAGATATACAAACCGAGAAAGATAGGCAGTGGGACAAGAAAAAACACACCCAAACACACAAGCAAAAAGAGTGAGAAATACATACAAATACAAAGATTCAGACTTACAAACCGAGAAAGAAAGACAACGGGACAACTAAACACCCACCCAAGACACACAAGCATAGAGAGTGATAAAGACAAAACACATACAAATACAGAATTCAGACAGAAACAAGCCAACAAAGACAGACAGTGGGACAAGCAAACAGCCGCCCAGACACAAAGGAAAAAAGAGTGAGAGAAACATACAAATACATAGATTCAGACATACAAACCGAGAAAGACAGGCACTTCAGACATACAAACCAACAAAGACAAAAACTGCGACTTGCAAACACCAGCCCTGACAAACAGACAAAGAGAGTGAGAGACACATACAAATACATAGATTCAGACACACAAACCAACAAAGACAGGCAGTGGAACAAGCAAACACCCGCCCAGACATGCACACAAAGAGACTAAAGGAAACAAAAACACATACAAATATATAGATTCAGATATACAATCCGACAAAGACAGGCACAGGGACATGCAAGTACCCATCAAGACACACAGACTTAGAGAGTGAGAGACACATAAAAAAACATGGATTCAAAAATACAAACCGACAGGCACTGTGACTTGCGAACACCCGCCCTGAGAAATAGGCAAAGAGAGGGAGAAAAACATACAAATACACAGAATAATACATACAAACATACAAAGACAGGCACTAGGACATGGAAATACCAGTCCCAAGTTAGGTTCATTTAGGTTCACTTATCGTGCCGCGCCATGTTTATCCCAGTGCTTGTCTTTCTCGGTTTGTATGTCTGAATCTATGTATCTGTATGTTTTTCTCACTCTCTTTGCCTGTGTGTGTTTGTGTGTGTGTTTGCTTGTCCCACTGCCTGTCTTTCTCGGTTTGAATGTCTGAATCTATGTATCTGTATTTGTCTCTCGCTCTGTTTCTTTGTTTGTCAGGGTGGGTGTTTGCAAGTGCCAGTTTTTTCCTTTGATGGTTTGTATATCTGAAATGCCTATCTTTCGAGGTTTGTAAGTTTGAATCTATGTGTTTGTATGTGTCTCTCACTCTTTTTGCTTGTGTGTCTGGGCGGGTGTTTGCTTATCCCACTGTCTGTCTTTGTCGGTTTGTACGTCTAAATTGCCTGTCTTTCTCTGTTTGTATGTCTGAATCTTTTTATTTGTATTTGTCTTTCAATCTCTTTGACTGTGCGTCTGGGCGGGTTTTTGCTTATCTCAGTGCATATCATTCTCGGTTTGTATGTCTGAATCTATCTGTATATGTTTCTCACTCTCTTTGCCTATGTGTGTCTGGGCAGGTGTTTGCTTATCCCAGTGACTGTCTTTCTCGGTTTGTATGTCTGAATCTATGTATTTATATGTGTCTCTCACCAGCCACACAAGCAAAAAGAATGAAAGACACATACAAATACATAGATTCATACACACAAACCAAGATAGACAAACACTTCAAATATACAAACCAACAAAGACAAACACTGGGACTTGCAAACACCAACCCTGACAAACAGACAAAGAATATGAAACATATACAAATACATAGATTCAGACACAAACAAAAAGAGTGAGAGACACATACAAACACATATATTCAAACATACGAACCGAGAAAGACAGGCACTTTAGATACACAAACCATCAGAGACAAACACTGGGACTTGCAAACACCCACCCTGACAAACAGACAAAAAGAGCGAGAGACGCATACAGATACATAGATTCAGACAAACAAACCGAGAAAGACAGGTAGTGGGACAAGCAAACACACACCCAAACACAAAAGCAAAAAGAGTGAGAGATACATACAAATACAAAGATTCAGACTTACAAACCGAGAAAGAAAGACACTGGGATAACCAAACACCCACCCAGACACAAACAGGCAAAGAGAGTGAGAAACACATACAAATACATAGATTCAGACATACAAACCATCAATGACAGAAAGTGGGACAAGCAAAAACCCGCCCAGACACACAAGCAAAAAGAGGGAGAGAAACATACAAATACATAGATTCAGACATACAAACCAACAAAGACAAACACTGGGACTTGCAAACACCAACCCAGACAAACAGACAAAGAGATGTAGAGACACATTCAAATACATAGATTCAGACACACAAACCAACAAACACAGGCAGTGGAACAAGCAAACTCCTGCCCAGACATGCAAACAAAGAGAATAAAGGAAAAAAAAACAGATACAAATATATAGATTCAGATGTACAAACCGACAAAGACAGACACAGGGACATGCAAGTACCCATCAAGACACACAGACTTAGAGAGTGAGAGACGAATACAAAAACATGGATTCAGACATACAAACCGAAAGGCGCTGTGACATGCAAACACCCGCCCAGACAAATAGGCAAAGAGAGTGAGAAACACATACAAATACATAGATACATACACACAAACGTACAAAAACAGGCACTGGGACATGGAAATACCGATCCCAAGTTAGGTTCATTTAGGTTCACTTATCGTGCCGCGCCATGTTTATCCCAATGCTTTTCTTTCATTGTTTTTATGTCTGAATCTTTGTATTTGCTTGCTTCTCATACTCTGTTGGCCTATTTTTTTCATTGTTAATGATTTCTTTTCCCAGCTCCTGTTTATTCTGCTTTTCATATCTAAATATATGTATTTGCAAGTGTCTCTCACTTGGTTGGCATGTAGGTTTGGGCGGTTATTTGCTTGTCCCATTACTTTTCTTTCTCGGTTTGTATGTCTGAATCTATGTAGCTGTATGTGTCTCTCCCTCTTTTTGTCTGTTTGTCAGGGTGGGTGTTTGGAAGTGTCAGTGTTTGTCTTTGATGGTTTGTATATCTGAAATGCCAATCTTTCTCGGTTTGTATGTTTGAATCTATGTGTTAGTATGTATCTCACACTCTTTTTGCTTGTTTGTCTGGGCGGGTGTTTGCTTATCCCACTGTCTGTCGTTGTAGGTTTGTACTTCTAAAGTGCCTGTCTTTCTCTGTTTGTATGTCTGAATCTATTTATTTGTATTTGTCTCTCACTCTCTTTGACTGTGTGTCTGGGCGGGTGTTTGCTTATCCCAGTGCATATCTTTCTCGGTATGTCAGAATCTATTTGTATACGTTTCTAACTCTCTTAGCCTATGTGTGTCTGGGCAGGTGTTTGCTTATCCCAGTGCTTGTCTTTCTCTGTTTGTATGTCTGAATCTATTTATTTGTATTTGTCTTTCACTCTCTTTGACTGTGCGTTTGGGCGGGTGTTTGCTTATCCCAGTGCATATCTTTCTCGGTATGTCTGAATCTATTTGTATATATTTCTCACTCTCTTAGCCTATGTGTGTCTGGGCAGGTGTTTGCTTATCCCAGTGCTTTTCTTTCTCAGTTTGTATGTCTTAATCTATGTATTTGTATTGGTCTCTCACTCTTTCTGCTTGTGTGTTTGGGATGGGGTGTTTGCTTGCCCCACTGCCTGTCTTTTTCGGTTTGTATGTCTGAATCTATGTATTTGTATGTGTTTCACACTCTCTTTGTCTGTTTGTCTGGGTTGGTGTTTGCAAGTCCCAATGTTTCTCTTTATTGATTTGTATGTCTGAAGTGTCTGTCTTACTTGGTTTGTGTGTCTGAATCTCTGTATTTGTATGTATCTCTCACTCTTTTTGATTGTGTCTCTAGGCGGGTGTTTGCTTATCCCGGTGCATGTCTTTCTCGGTTTGTGTGTTTGAATCTACATTTCTGTATGTGTTTCTCACTCTCTTTGCCAGTGCCTGTGGGCAGGTGTTTGCTTATCCCAATGCCGGTCTTTCTCGGTTTGTATGTCTGAATCTATATATTGGCATGTGTCTCTCACTCTTTTTACTTGTGTGTTTGGGTGGGTGGTTGCTTGTTCTACTGCTTGTCTTTCCCGGTTTGTGTGTTTGAATCTATGTATTTGTATGGGTTTGACACTCTCTTTGTCTGTTTGTCAGGGTTGGTGTTTGCATGTCCCAGTGTTTATCTTTGTTTAGTTTGTAAGTCTGAAGTGCCTGTCTTTCTCGGTTTGTATGTCTGAATCCATGTATTTGCATGCGTCTCCTACTCTTTTTGCTTGTGTGTCAAGGTGATTGTTTGGTTACCTCGTTCTGAATACATGTATTCGTAATTGCATCTCACTCTCTTTTCCAGTTGTTCCGGGCGGATGTATGTTTATCCAAGGGCACGTCTTCCTTGGTGTCTATGTTTGAATCTATGTATCCGTATATGCGCGTCTAGGTGGGTGTTTGCTTATCCCAGTGTCTGTCTTCTCGGTTTGTATGTCTGAATCTTTGTATTTGTGTGTGTCTCTCACTCTTTTTGCTTGTGTGTTTGGGTGTGTCTTTGATTGTCCCACTACCTGTCTTTTTCGGTTTGTATGTCTGAATCTATGTATCTGTATTAGTCTCTCACTTTTTTTCTCTGTTTGTCAGGGTGGGTGTTTGCAAGTCCCAGTGTTTGTCTTTGATGGTTTGTATATCTGATGTGCCTGTCTTTCTCGGTTTGTATGTTTGAATTTATGTGTTTGTATGTGTCTCTCACTCTTTTTGCTTGTGTGTCTGGGCGCGCGTTTGCTTATCCCATTGTCTGTCTTTGTTGTTTTGAATGTCTAAAGTGCCTGTCTTTCTCTGTTTGTATGTCTGAATTTATTTATTTGTATTTGTCTCTCATTCTCTTCGACTGTGTGTCTGGGTGGGTGTTTGATTATCCCAATGCATGTCCTTCTCTGTTTGTATGTCTGAATCTATGTATTTGTATGTGTTTCTCACTCTCTTTGCCTGTGTGTGTCTGGGCAGGTGTTTGCTTATCCCAGTGCCAGTCTTTCTCGGTTTGTATGTCTGAATATATGAATTTGTATGTGTCTCTCACTCTTTTTGCTTGTGTGTTTGGGCGGGTTTTCGCTTGTCGCACTGCCTGTCTTTCTTGGTTTGTATGTCTGAATCTATGTATACGGTTACCCCTACTATCAGGGCTAAAAATTTGGTAGCGTATTATAAACTGAGGCGTGTTGGTAAGAATCGGTCCTCAGAATTCAGTGACAACTGATTTTTATTACAAAAGAAGATAAAACGAAAATTATTCTAATTCTAGTTATGTTGAATATTTCTAGACCTCTTCTAGGCCTGATGTCTATTGTCTACTTGTTCAATCCACAAATGTTTACCGAAAAGAAAAGGATTAAGTTAATTCTAGGCTATCGAATGTTTATACTTAAAAGAGTTACACTTGAATAGCTAGTCAAGGCTTGAGTTCTGGGGTATTAAAGTCCTTTAGCTCAAAATATTGCTGAGCTAAGCTAAGAATAACCGTACTTGATTTTATTCTAATTTACATTAACCCAAACGAAGAGATCCTCTTAATATTTCTTGAAAAGGGCTTTGTGTTCCTTGGACCTTTAGTAAGGTTTAACTTTAGCAGGGAAAACTCTCAATTGAATATGTCTGGACATAAAGGTCTGGAAATTTTTAAATCGGCAATATTATTCCCTTTTTCTCTAAACCTATCTGTATAAGCATTGAGGCCACCTTTGTATAAACAGTCAGTACGGGTTTAACGAAATGAAAGAATGATTAAAAAGGGAACAGTGTTCTCCTTCGTATAAACGTCTCAAGACTGCTCAAGGGGGAAAGTACTGTTGTTGTCTGATAATTCCAATTTTCTGAGTATAAGGTCTCTATAAAATTCAAGCTAAGTTCCAAGGAACTCTAGGCTGAAAAGAGGAAGGACCAAAGGCTCTCCTAACGTTGATTTCTTGGTTGAGGTTCTTTCTCCTCTTTGAACCCTCGGTTATTCAAAGCTTTTTCTACAAGTTTTAAATTTCTGGGAAGAAATTTATTTTAGCTTATCCTAACCTTAAAAATGCTGTTTTTGTCCAAATTGCTCAAGCCTTGGCTATTTGAAAATACTACCGAATTATAAACCCAAATCACCAACTTATAGTAAAATGTTAGACTTCAGAACTAGATGTTATTCTTGTCTCTTACATACGTATTAAAGTTATTTCCAAGTTACAGAAATCTTTTAGAGGTTTTCTTCTTCTTTTAATTTTATCTTCAAACTTTTATCTCCAAGGGGAATTCAGACAGACAGTGGTAGTCTACCTTAATTACAAAGTAAAACACTTACTCGTTGTTTGTTCCAAAAAAGACTACTCTGTTTTCGTTCCCGAATCCGTATTTTAAGCTTTGTCTTATTTTGTCATTCTTGTCTCTCATTGGCCAGAGACCAGTTTTGATGTAATCCTAATAGTAATTCTTTGTTCAAAAATTAGTTTCCGCTTTCTCTATTAAAAACCCTGTTTTGTCATGTGATTCAAGTCGCGTAATATTCTTGCCGTCGACCTCTCGAGTTTGAAGCGGCGGTACGGTATTTGTATTTGCATTTTATGTACCTTGTTGTATCAAGGGTATTCTTATTCAAATCTAATGTTGGGTTTGTTTTCCTTACACAAAGAAAATTAATACTTCGTTACTTTCATCATTATTCAAAAGTCATAGTTTGTTATTTTTACAATTTAGTCAGGTTATGATGGCTTTCTCACATTCTCACATATGTATTGGTATGTGTTTCACACTCTCTTTGTCTGTTTGTCTGGGTTGGTGTTTGCAAGTCCCAGTGTCTGTCTTTGTTGGTTTGTCTGTCTGAAGTTTCTATCTTTCTCGGTCTGTGTGTTTGAATCTATGTATTTGTATGTCTCTCTCACTCTCTTAGCTTGTGTGTCTGGGCGGGTGTTTGCTTCTCCCATTGCCTGTCTTTGTTGGTTTGTATGTCTAGATCTATGTATTTGTATGTGTTTGACGCTCTATTTGTCTGTTTGTCTGGGTTGGTGTTTGCAAGTCCCAGTGTTTGTCTTTGTTGGTTTGTATGTCTGAATCTATGTATTTGTATGTGACTCTCCCTCATTTTGCTTGTGTGTCTGGGCGGGTTTTTGCTTGTCCCACTGCCTGTCTTTCTGGGTTTGTATGTCTGAATCTATGTATTTATATGTGTTTGACCCTTTCTTTGTCTGTTTGTCAGGGTTGGTGTAGATAATTTATTTAACCACATTGGCTTATAATCCACTTAAGCCAGAAAAACAAGCACAATCGAGTTTTCTACAGACCATATTAAGACCCTGCAAAAACACACAGTTAATATTTTGAAATTACAAACACCTCTCTTCTTCAGTGAAACACAAAACGACATATCACTACAAGCAAAGAAATTAAAAGAATTAAAACCAACTACCTAAGAACAATAAAATGGAATTATTTGCCAATATCCGCTATTTGCACAAAATCTAAACAAACATGTACTGCCATCGACGGATATTACGGAGTTGTTTGCTAGTATCCGTCGATAGCAGTTCATGTTTTTTTGGATTTTGTGCAAATCGCGGATATTGGCGAATAACTCGCTTTTATTGTTGCTAGGTAGTTGGTTTTAATTCTTTTAATTTTTTAGCTTTTATTGATACATCGTTTCGTTTCGCGCTGAAGAAGAGAGGCGTTTGTACTATAGAAATATTAGCTTTGTTTTTTAATTATCTTCATTTTGCCTATAAAAAACCCATTTTTGCTCGTTTTTCTTTCTTTATGAGGGTTGGTGTTTGCAAGTCCCAGTGTTTCTCTTTGTTGGTTTGTAAGTCTGAAGTGTCTGTCTTTCTCGGTTTGTATGTCTGAATCTATGTATTTGTATGTGTCTCACTCTTTTTGCAGGTGGTTGCTTGTCCTAGTGCATGTCTTTGTCGGTTTGTATGTATAGATATATTTGTTTTTATATGTTTTTTATCTCTCTCACTCTCTAGGCCTGTATGTCGGGGCAGGTGCTTGTTTGTCTCAGTGCCTGTCTTTGTCGGTTTGTATGTCTGAGTTTATGTGTTTGTATGTGTTTTGTCTTTCTCACTCTAAGTCTGTGTGGCTGGGCGAGGTACTTGCATGTCCTTGTGCCTGTCTTTATCGGTTTGTATATCTGAATCAATATATTTATATGTTTTTTTGGTTCTCTTATTCTCTTTGCGTGTATGTCTGGGCGGGTGTGCGCTTGTTCCACTGCCTGTCTTTGTGGGTTTGTGTGTATAAATCTTGTCGGTTTGTATATCAGAACATATATATTTGAATGTTTTGTCTCTCTTATTCTCATTGCGTGTATGTCTGGGCGGGTGTTTGCTTGTTCTACTCCCTGTCCTTGTCGGTTTGTCTGTATAACTCTATTTGTTTGTGTATGTTTTTGTCTCGCTCTATAGGTCTGTGTGTCTGGGTGGTATGTGTCTTGACAAGTGGTTGCTTATCCCAGTGCCTGTCTTTAACGGTTTGTATTTATAAATCTATTTGTTTTTTTACGTTTTTGTTTCTCTCACTCTCTACACATGTGTGTCTGGGCGGGTGCTTGCTTGTCCCAGTTTCTGTCTTTGTCGGGTTGTATGCTAGAGTTAATGTCTTTGTATGTGTTTTGTCTCTCTCACTCTCTAAGCATATGTGTCTGGGTGGGTACTTGCTTGTCCCAGTGCCTGTCTTTATCGGTTTGTATGTATAAATCTATTTGTTTGTTTATGTTTTGTCTCTCTCACTCTCTACGCATGTGTGTCTGGGCGGGTGCTTACTTGTCCCAGTGTCTGTCTTTGTCGGTTTGTATGTCGGAGTTAATGTGTTTGTGTCTCGCTCACCTTCTAAGCCTATGTGTTTGGGTGGATCACGCAGGTCCCAGTAACTCCCTTTGTCGATCTGAAGGTCTGAATGTATATATTTGTAATTGCGTTTTTCTCTTTCATACACTTTATATTTGTGCTTAAGTAGGTGTTTTTCTGTTCCTCCGCCTTTACTTGTTGATTTGAATGCTTGAATATATTTATTAGTGTATGATTCTTACTCTGTTTCTCTCTAGGCATGTGTTTCTGGTTGAGCACTTGTCTGTCCCAGTGCATGTCTTTGATGGTTTTTCTTTGTCGGTTTGTATGTCTGAGTCTATGTGTTTTTATGTGTTTTTGTCTCTCTCTCTCACTTTCTAAGCCTGTGTGTTTTGGTTGGTACTCGCTTGTCACAGTGTATGTCTTTGTCAGTTTATATTGTTTGACGGGATTGTCTTTGTTGGTTTGTATGTCTAAAGTGCCTGTCTTTCTCTGTTTGTATGTCTGAATCTATTTATTTGTATTTGTGTCTCACTCTCTTTGACTGTGTGGCTGGGCGGGTGTTTGCTTATTCCAGTGCATGTCTTTTGCGGTTTGTATGTCTGAATCTATGTATTTGTATGTATTTCTCACTCTCTTTGTTTGTGTGTGTCTGGGCAGGTGTTTGCTTATCCCAGTGCCTGTCTTTCTCGGTTTGTATATCTGAATCTATGTATTTTTATGACTTTCTCCCTCTTTTGCCTGTATGTCTGGGCTGGTGTTAGCTTATCCAATTCATGTCTTTCTCAAGTTGTATGTCTGAATCTATGTGTTTGTATGCATCTTTTGTCTCTTAATCTCTTTGCATGTGTGTCTGAGCGGGTGTTTGTTTGTTCCACTGCCTGTCATTGTCGGTTTGTATGTCTTAATATATGTATTTGTATGTGTTTTTCACATTCTTTGTCTGTTTTTCTGGGTTGGTGTTTTAGTTTGTAAGTTTGTATGTCGGAATCTATGTATTTCTATGTGTTGTTGTCCCTCCCACTCTCTTTGCCTATGTGTCTGGGCAGGTCTTTGCTTATTCCAGTGCATGTCCTTCTCAGTTTGCATGTCTGAATCAATGTATTTTTATGTGTTTCTCACTCTCTTTGCCTGTGTTTGTCCGGGCAGGTGTTTGCTTATCCCAGTGCCGGTCTCTGTCGGTTTGTATGTCTGAATCTATGTATTTGTATGTGTCTTTCCCTCTCTTTACCTGTGTTTCTTGGCTGGTGTTAGCTTATCCCAATGCATGTCTTTCTCGTGTTGTATGTCTGAAACTATGTGTTTTTAAAATATATAATTAAAAATAAATAAAAATTAATTTTACAAATTAAATAAATACATTTTTTAAAAATAAATTAATTAAAATATATTCGAAGAATTATCAAAAATATTACCTACATTTATCTATTCTAAAGATGCTTCAGACACCTTTATGAAATAGATTAAAAAAAACGACTACTCGTAACAAAAATAAATAAATTAAAATATATGCGAAGAATTATCTTAAACATTACTTACATGTATCTATTTTAAAGATGTTTCAGATACCTAAATATAATAAGTTTAAAAAATCGACTACTTGTAACAAAAATAAATAAATTAAACTACATGCAAAGAATATGACTCACCTATACCAAAATTCCTTAACAGCTCTCCAAAACTATACCTAGTGGAGGAAAATAGTACATCCATTTTTATTATTATTAACCAGTTTCAATCAAATAAACGAGAATATTAAAAAAAAAAGTCATGTCGTTAGCCAAAATTTACATTAGGAGAAAAATAAGACCTTTTAGGCGTTATTTATAAGCCCAAACTCATCAAATTAGTAATTTCATTTACTAAATTTCCCCGACATTCTCTTCAGCTCTCTCAATCTCTCTTAATCTCTCAATCTCTCTTAATCTCTCAATCTCTCTTAATCTCTCAATCTCTCTTAATCTCTTTATCTCTCTTAATCTCTCTCAATCCCTCTCAATCTGATTAGCCCAAATAAACCCCTAAAATGTCGAGTAATCTCTAACGGTTCCTATGTTTGGCAACTGTGCACTGACACATTTAAAATTCTCAGGAATCTGGTTCAGTAATATATTCAATCTCTATTAATCTCCTTGTATGCTTCATCTCTCCCCCAAGTAAAGCCATAATCATTCCCCTCTGAATCTATTGCACTTAGAAAAATCTTAAATCTAGGTTATCCATGAGATGAATTCAAGAGTCAAGATGCGTTATAAAGGCTTCGAAATAACAATAATTCCTGAATTTATCGCTAAGCTTAAAGAAAATGAAGCCTTATTAAAACATAATTTCTATCTCTTTAGAGTCCGGCATGATTCCTTATATCTTTTGCGTCACTCCCGTTATTATTTCTAAGTCCCTGATTGGCCTAGAAAGAGACACGTGATCTTGTCCCGTTAGTATTTCCGATTCCCTGATTGGTCTAGAAAGAGGATGTGGTCTTGTTTGTAGAGGGATTGTAGGCCTCTGATTGGCTGTAATCTTGTCCCTTTAGAAATGGTGACCCCCTCCCTATTTATATGCCCCCAGGGCATAACTTAAAACCCTTGCCCTGAGGGTTGTGGGGGAGTGTCCTTCTCAAAAACATAATTTCTATCTGGAAATCAACTACGCTGAACAAAATGGCTATCTCAAAATTTGATTGGATGTGTTTGGGGGAATGATGGGCGTAGGGGGGGGGGGGGGTAAGTTGCCCTCCAAACACTTTTGAATATTAAAAAGGGTACTAGCCCTTCGAATTTCCAATCGAATGAGCCTGTTTTGAAGTTTATACGACAACGCGTTCTATAAAAAACCTTATATGCCCCCAGGGCATAACTTAAAAACCTTTGCCCTAAGGGTTGTGGGGGAGAATCCTCCTCAAAAACACATTTTCTATCCGGAAATCAATACGCTGAACAAAATGGCTATCTCGAAATTTTGATTGGATGTGTGTGAGGGAATGATGGGCGTAGGGGGGGGGGATCTAGTTGCCATCTGATTACTTTCAACTTTTAAAAAGGGGCCTAAGGCTCTCGATTTCCTATCGAATTATCCCCTTTTAAAGTCTCTATGACGACCCCTTCCATATGAAGTGCCCTGCTCTAAAGTAAACAAATAATATATGGTACATTGTGCCAACATTGTTCTTATATGCCCTCAGGGCATAACTTAAAACCCTTGCCCCGAGGATTGGGGTGGGGAGTGTCCTCCTCAAAAAGATATTTTCTATCTGGAAATCAATTACGTTGAACAAAATGGCTATCTCAAAATTTTGATTGTATGTGTTTGGGGGAATGATGGGTGAGGGGGGGGCAAGTTGCCCTCCAATCACTTTCGACAATTAAAAAGGGGGCTAGTTACCCCAATTTCCAATCGACTGAGCCCTTTTTGAAGTTTCTACGACAACTCCTTCGATACGAAGTGCCTGTCGAAGAAAGAAGAAAAAAAACACACATTGTGGCCACATCGTTCTTTATTTAGGCAGCGCTAGCGCGCAGCCTAAGATTAATTTAAAAAACTTACTCAAAATAAGTTTTTCAAAGAAAACTAAAGAGCTTCATTAAGCACAGAATGATCAAAAATAAAGTCAAATAATCTTCCAAACGTAAAATTATCACAAATCACTATCAATAAATAAATGAAACTCAAAACTAACATAAATTACAATAAATAGCCAAGTCAAACTCAAAACGAGCAAAAACTAACTTGAGTAAGGTTCTTAGCCCCCATGCCTTCTGAAGACCAGAACATAATTTGCGCTTTATTGAAAGAAAAACAACAACAAAAAATAAATTACCGAGGATTGTCAGTTTAATAGACATATACTGACATTCCTTCCTTAAGAGTTTTGATAATTTTTTAAAGTGATAACATTTCAAACATATTTTCTTTTCAGTAAAGCACAAATTATGTTCTTGTCTTGAAAGAGCACTAGGGTTATCATCCCTACACATGATAATTTCTTCTTGTTTTCGATGTGACTTGGTTGTCTACTTTAGTTTCTCTTCGTTTTGGGGTTCATTTATTTATTGATGGCGATTTGTTGTAGTTTTGCGCTTGGAAGATTATTTGACTTGATTTCTTCTCATTCTTGGCTTAATAGAGTTATTAACTTTTCTTTGAAAAATTTTTTCGGTGGAAAAAGTTTTTAAAATTAATTTCTGTTTTTATTTTATTGACATAGTCTTTTTTATGGAAAAAAGACTATGATATAGGAAAATAATTTATATCTTTTCAGTTTTTTTTCTATAAGAATCCATGGTATGAGTTACTATTTGTATGTTGGAGAAACTTTTTCAATAATTATTAATCCTCAAACAAATAGTATTTTTTAATTTAACTGTATAGCTTCTGAGGTTGACTTGAAAAATAAAACTTAATATCACTCCCAACAGATTCTGTCTATGCTCTTTGACAACCTGGATACCCTTACAATCTTCTTATTTATTTAAAGTGTATGAGCAGAAGTAGGAATAATAGTATCCCCAAAAGTTTCAACTTATTACCCCCAGTCGTTCTGAATATATTGCTGGGGTGTTTTATTGGCAACCATAAACATAATGCCTTTTGGTTTATATTAAAGGTAACATTTAGTTTTAAAGCATAATAGGCCAATTATATAATTGCCCGTTGTGGGGAGGGGGGTATCCACCCTCCGATAACTCTGAATCCTAATAAAAGCACTAGAACTTCTGATTACCAATCCAATGAGCCCCCTACCGAAGTTTATATGATCACCCTTTCTATACATACCTTGTAAGTAGAATGGCCTTATTGAGTCCCACACCTCACCCCTGCTGCCACCTACAACTTTCTTTAAAAACATATATTGGCATAGAACCACGTGGTTTATGGTTTTTTGTCAATGAGAATGAAAAAACAGGAATTTTGTCACATTTATGTATGTTTTCTTGGATGGTTATGTGTGTTGGTCGATTTATTTGATGTTTTTCATGGATGTTTAATTGTTTTTGTCAGTCAGAATGAAAAAACAGGAACTTTGTCACATTTATGGATGTCAACAGCAATTCATGTCTGTTATATGATTTTCTCAGTGAGAATGAAAAAACAGGAATTTTCTCACTTGAAAAAACATGAACTTTCTCACATTTATGGTTGTTTTCATGGATGGTGATGTGTTTTGTTCGTTTTATTGAAGTTTTTCTCGGATTTCAACATCAAATTAAGGATGTTTTATGGTTTTTGTCAGTGAGAACTTGAAAAACAGGAATTTTGTTACATTTATTTGATGTTTTTCATGGATGGTTATGTATGTTGGTCGATTTATTTGATGTTTTTCATGTCTGTTTTATGGATGATCCAGAAATAGTATTTGATGTTGTTGTTCAAGCCAAATGTTATGAGTTTCCCGGAAACACTTAGATCACATGTTTCCTTCTCAGCCAATCAGAGGGCTTGTTTACATATTAGCGGTGGAGGGAATATAAGGAAAAGATTTTTACTATAGTTTTATTAGTCTGTGAATAGAATTCAAGGAGTGAGAAGAACAGTTTGACTTTACTCATTTAGATATATATTTGTGTTGATGGCGATGAGTGGAATGTTTACCCTATTAGAAGTTGATAGTGGAGTTGATGATAATAGTACAAGAGCACCAAACATTGCGGTGGAAATCACGAAAGGATCACGGCTTTGTCTGGAATGGGATGCAAGATATGTGATATCCTTGAGCAAATTTAAAATGGAGGATCAATTATGTTTCGCCGCTAAAGTTGATATAGCACATGTGAATAGACTTCAATATGCTTTAAGTGCATTAGTGAAACATATTGAAGACAATAAACAGTATCGCTGATTGTACATGCTCTGTATTATTGATGTTCTTGTTGTTGTAATTATTCAATAAAATTGTTTTAAACTCAAAAATGTTCCCTTTCTTTTCAGGTTAGGGCTAACGAATCAGGGTCAGTCTAGAGTCAGCAGTCAGAGTGAAGTGATTGAAGAAAGAATAAATTTGAGAAAGAGAGAATTAGATCAAATCTAGTTTTTATGGAAAAACATTTGATTTGGGATGATGATTTTCTCGAGTTATCTCTTAAACGCAGGATATTCTCTTGTCAGGGAACACTTGACAATATAATGAAAACTGATTCTCCCCCATTGGACTATTGTATGAAACTTTTAAAATGTGATTCAAATGCTTATAGTCAATTTATTGATATATTAATTGAAACAAAGCAGAATCACATTGTGAATATACTTTTGAAAACATTGCCAATAGATTCAATTTAGATGGCTCCCCCCATCAATCGGAAAAGGTAATGTCGCAGAGCTACTCCCCTCTCCCATCATGTCCCTCTCATTGAATGTATCGAACGAAGAGGATGAGTTTCGTTTTAGCTGTGAGTGAGTTGACATCGGAAACCGAAAAATGTTCTATATATGTCCATTGTGCATGTACACTCTTGGCAGTTGGAATAAATGTGAGTATTGTACAATTATTGATGACTATAGTGAAAAGTGTAGATGATGTAATCCTTGTAAATTACATAGAGGCTATGCATTACAAATTAAAGGATGTAATTCATGTCTTGAGGAGGTGTGTGACTCTCATCCTAGAGGACACCTGTGCTCCAATTGTCACTATGATAAATGTGATCAGTGGGAGAATACTTACCCTGCTATGATTTGAAAGAATCCCAAACGTGATTTTAGTTTATTTCTACGAGATTGGTATCGCCGTGGATTTAAATTATTCTGGGAAGAGGAATCTGGTCTACGATTCAACTGTTGGGGTAACAAGACAATTTGGCTTCTACGTCATCGTTGTGATGACACCACCTACTATGACTATAAACCAAGTGATTTTTATTTGGCAGTTACCGAATGTGATTCACCATTTGAAAATATTGTATGTGATATTGCTTCAAATAGACAGATTGAAACTCGTGAATTTCATAATATGAATGCAAATAGTATCATTGACTATACAAAGAGATATGACAAGAGTTAAGTTACATTGTAGTGTAGAAAATGTGACCCTGACTTTGCAGTCAATCAAGATCAATATACAGTGAATCCAAATGATTTACCAGCATTAGTGGTTCACGACAGTTGCCTATACATCGAAGATGAAGAAATATAAAGTGAAGATTTAAAGACATTGTTGTATATATATATATATGCATTTTATTAATAAACAAATTCACAAACATTTTTTAAGCCCTTTACTCTTAGGGCACTGAAATCAATACTATATAGGTCTGAGAGGATATTTTCCACTAGAAAGTCATTCAGACGTGGATTGTCAACATAAATGTGGAGAATAGGGTTCTCCAACATGTTGAACTTGAAAGTGTGTTCCCTGGCATGTTGAATTTGAAAGTCTAATTTTCGTGGCGAAGGACAATTCTAAATAATAAACACGTCTCAGGCTTAAGATAATGTAAGAAAAATTCTTAAACCTTTTAGTGTTAACTTTCCTTTTGATGGGTTACTATTTATTGTTCTCCAACATGCTGAACTTGAAAGTGTGTTCCCTGGCATGTTGAATCTGAAAGTCTAATTTTCGTGGCGAAGGACTATTCTAAATAATAAAAACAGTCCTTCGCCACGAAAATTAGACTTTCAGATTCAACATGCCAGGGAACACACTTTCAAGTTCAGCATGTTGGAGAACCCTAAATAGTAATCCATAAAAAGGTAAGTTAACACTAAAAGGTTAAAGAATTTTTCTGAAATTATCTTAAGCCTGAGACGTTTTTATTCTTTAGAATAGTCCATCGCCACAAAAATTAGACTTTCAGATTCAACATTCCAGGGAATACACTTTAAAGTTCAGCATGTTGGAGAACCCTAAATAGTCACACCTGAAAAGGTAAGTTAACCCTAAAAGGTTAAAGAATTTTTCTGAAATTATCTTAAGCCTGAGACGTTTTTATTCTTTAGAATAGTCCATCGCCACGAAAATTAGACTTTCAAATTCAACATGCCAGGGAACACACTTTCAAGTTCAACATGTTGGAGAACCCTATTCTCCACATTTATGTTGACAATCCACGTCTGAATGACTTTCTAGAGGAAAATATCCTCTCAGACCTATATAGTATTGATTTCAGTGCCCTAAGAGTAAAGGGCTTAAAAAATGTTTGTGAATTTTATTATTAATAAAATGCATATATATATATACAACAATGTCTTTAAATCTTCACTTTAGATTTCTTCATCTTCGATGTATAGGCAACTGTCGTGAACCACTAATGCTGGTAAATCATTTGGATTCACTGTATATTGATCTTGATTGACTGCAAAGTCAGGGTCACATTTTCTACAGTACAATGTAACTTCACTCTTGTCATATCTCTTTGTATATTGTCATATCTCTCTTAGTAACTATTTGCATTCATATTATGAAATTCACGAGTTTCAATCTGTCTATTTGAAGCAATATCACATACAATGTTTTCAAATGGTGAATCACATTCGGTAACTGACAAATCAAAATCACTTGGTTTATAGTCATAGTAGGTAGTGTCATCACAAAGATGACGTAGAAACAAAATTGTCTTGTTAGCCCAACAGTTGAATCGTAGGCCAGATTCCTCTTCCCAGAATAATTTAAATCCACGACGATACCAATCTCGTATAAATAAACTAAACTCACGTTTGGGATTCTTTCCAATCATAGCGGGGTAAGTATTCTCCCACTGATCACATTTATCGTAGTGACAATTGGAGCACAGGTGTCCGCTAGGGTGAGAGTCACACACCTCCTCAAGACATGAATTACATCCTTTAATTTGTACTGCATAGCCTCTATGTAATTTACAAGGATTACATAATTTACACTTTTCACTATAGTCATCAATAATTGTACAATTCTCACATTGATTCCAACTGCCAAGAGTGTACATGCACAATGGACATATATAGAACATTTTTCGGTTTCCGATGTCAACTCACTCACGGCTAAAACGAAACTGATCCTCTTCGTTCGATAAATTCAATGAGAGGGAAATGGTGGGAGAGAGGAGTAGCTCTGTGACGTTACCTCTTTCGAATGATGGGGGGAGCCATCTACATTGAATCCATTGGCAATATTTTCAAAAGTATATCCATAATATGATTCTGCCTTGTTTCAATTAATATATCAATAAATTGAGTATAAGAATTTGAATCACATTTTAAAAGTTTCATACAATAGTCAAATGGAGGAGAATCACTCCTCATTATATTGTCAAGTAATCCCTGACAAGAGAATATCCTGTGTTTAAGAGATTACTCGAGAAAATCATCATCCAAAATCAAATGTTTTTCCATAAACAATAGATTTGATCTAATTCTCTCTTTCTCAAATTTATTCATTTTTCAATCCTTACACTTTGACTGTTGACTCTAGACTGACCCTGATTCGTTAGCCCTAACCAGAAAAGAAAGAGAACATTTTCGATTTCGAAACAATTTTATTGAATAATTACAACAACAAGAACATCAATAATACAGAGCATGTACAATCAGCGATACTGTTTATTGTCTTCATATGTTTCACCAATGCACTTAAAGCACGTTGAAGTCTATTCACGTGTGCTATATCAACTTTTGTGGCAAAACATAATTGATCCTCCATTTTAAATTTGCTCAAGGACATCACATATCTTGCATATACTGCATCCCATTCCAGACAAAGCCGTGATCCTTTCGTGATTTCCACCGCAATGTTTGGTGCTCTTGTACTATTATCATCAACTCCACTATCAACTTCTAATAGGGTAAACATTCCTCTCATCGCCATCAACACAAATATATATCCAAATGAGTAAAGTCAAACTGTTCTTCTTCTCACTCCTTGAATTCTATTCACAGACTAATAAAACTCTAGTAAAAATCTTTTCTTTATATTCACTCCGCCGCTAATATGTAAAAAAGCCCTCTGATTGGCTGAGAAGGAAACATGTGATCTAAGTGTTTCCGGGAAACTCATAACATTTGGCTTGAACAACAACATCAAATACTATTTCTGGATCATCCATAAAACAGACATGAAAAACATCAAATAAATCGAACAACATACATAACCATCCATGAAAAACATCACATAAATGTAACAAAAATTCTTTTTTTCAAATCCTCAATGAAAAAAAACATAAAACATCCTTAATTTTATTTTGAAATACGAGAAAAACTTAATATAAATTAAACAACGCAATGACACATCAAAGAATATAACAATAAATCTGAGAAAGTTCATGTTTTTCCAAGTGAGAAAATTTCTGTTTTTCATTCTCAGTGAGAAAACCATATAACAGACATGAATTGCTGTTGACATCCATAAATGTGACAAAGTTTCTGTTTTTTCATTCTCACTGACAAAAACCATTAAACATCCATGAAAAACATCAAATAAATCGACCAACACACATAACCATCCAAGAAAACATACATAAATGTGACAAAATTCCTGTTTTTTCATTCTCATTGACAAAAAACCATAAACCACGTGGTTCTATGCCAATATATGGTTTTAAAAAAAGTTGTAGGTGGCAGCAGGGGTGAGGGGTGGGACTCAATAAGGCCATTCTACTCTTGTATTCCACCAGGGCATAACTTACAACCCTTGCCCTGAGGGTTCTGGAAGGGTTTTCATCCTCAAAGACATAATTTCTGGACCTTTCATTTACGTTGAGCAAAATGGCTATCTCAAAATTTTGATTGGATATGCTTGGGAAAATATTGCGCGTTGGAGGGGGGTTAGTTTCTCTCCAATCCCTTTCGACTACTAAAAAGGGCGCTACCCCTTTCAATTTCCATTCAAATGAGCCTTTCTTGAAGTTTTTACGACAAAAAATGGCTATCTCCAGAGTTCTATGAGATGTATTTAGGAAAAATACGAGGTGTGAAGGGTATCCGCCCTCCTATCACTCTGAATCTCAAAGAGGTCAATAAAACTTCTGGTTAGCAGTCAAATAATCCCCCTCTAAAGTTTATACGATCACTCTTTCTATATAAATCTTATATACCCCCAGGGTATAACTTATAACCCGTGCCCTGACGGCTGTAGGGGGAGTGTCATTCTCAAATACATAATTTCCTGACCTTTCAACTAGGTTGAACAAAATTTCTATCACAAAATTTTGATTGGATGTGTTTGGGGAAATGGTGGGCATGAGAGGGGGTTAGTTGCCCTCTAATCACTTCCAGCTATTAAAAGGGCGCTATTCCTTTGAATTTTCAATCGGATTAGCCCTTTTCGAAGTTTATACGACAGCCCCTTCGATACGAAGTGCCCTGGTCTATAACCGAAAAAAAGAATAAATAGATAAATTACACATTGTGCCCAAATCTTTCTTTACTAAGGCAGCGCTATTGCGCTGCTTATGATTTTTCGGTGGATGTTGCACTATATAAAAAAAAACTATGAGCATGGGGATTTTCAAAAAGGTAGCAAAGCAATATCCCAAGAACGGCTTACATTATTAAATTAGACCTTTAAGGATAAGTTGTGGTGGATTTTGATTTAGCCAGAAGGCCCTATATGTATACTATTGATTCTACCACAACAGTTACTATAGCTATTGGTGCTAAAAGTATTAAGGTGGAACTTTTAGGGAATGTTCAGGGGGAGTTTCAATTAAGCGAGAAAACTATATGCTCGCAGGTTTTCAAAAGGACATACAAGCAGTATCATAGGCAGTGCCACTCTATTATAGCTGGAAATGTCATTGAAACTATTAAAGGAGATAATTCGATTCAAAATTAAAAGTTCTTGTGCCCTTTTTAAGAGTAAAAAGAGATTGGAGGGTAAGCAACCTTCCTCCCAAGCCAATTACTAAAGCCTATCACTAAAACTGCTTCTTCTGTAGAGAGTACTACTGATGTTTCGGATATTGAAATAAACATCTGAGGAAACGTTGAGGGGACATTTGAACTAAATCAAAACATAGTACGTGCATACGTATTGCTGATACGCGGGTAACAGCAATATTTTGGTAACGGCTTATCGTATCAAGAAAAAACTTCAGTTGAATCAAGCGTGGGATGTTCAGTTGACTAAAAGGCAAAATATACCTGCTACTACTACTATTAATACTGCTGCAGGTACTGTTACTGCTACTAATTATAATACACTATTACTGCTACTACTGCTCCTACAAATACCCCCACTAATATGATGCTAGTAGAATTAAGGCTACTTGTATGAAGTTGCGAATTTGACAGAATATTGAGAGAAATTCGGACTAAATCAAAATACGCTACGTGCTTGCAGATTGTCAAAAGGACGTATCTTAAGAATGGAGTTGGTGTTAATTTGGATTTTTCAGAGAATACTTAAAGGGGTAGATCAATTGACAAAAAAGTTATATATGCATGCCACTACTAACACTACTACCACTGCTAGTTTTACTAATACTACCACTGCTACTAAACTACTACAGCTACTACTTCAGTTGCAACAACATGTAAAGCTTAGAGTATTAAGATGAAAATGGTGTAAAAAGGGGTGGGTCAAAAGTGCATATCATAAATATTTTTGGAACGGCTTACCGTGTCAAGGTGGAACTTTCAGGGCATCAAGAAAGGTAAGTTCAACTGACCAAAAGACAAAATTTACATACTACTACCGCTATAAATATTGCTGCTACTACTGTTAATACTACTATTAATAAAACACTAACAATACAAATAGTTCTCCTACTTCCAACGCAACTACTGTAATACTAGTAGTATTAAGTCTACGTGTATGAAGATAAAGTTTGAGAGAATATTTATGGCAAATTCGAACTAACAAAAGACACTGTGTGCACTTAGATAATTAAAAGAACGCATCTTAAGAATTAATTTGTGTATTAAGTTGGAACTCTCAGAGAATGCTTAAAATGAAGATCAATTGAACAAAATGCAATATATACACACTACTACTTATACTACTACCTAACCAAAAAACAATATTTGCATCATAATACTATTGCTCCTACTTCTACTACTGCTTCTAAGTTTTATTTATTTTTTTATTTATCTTTACTAATTTCGTTTGGTTAATCCGCAGAATTTTGGTTTTTCAGCATGGCACTATTCAAAAAAGGTGATCTAGCTTTTGCCTGTTTCTGGGATTATCGATTATGGTCAGCCAGTTTGTGTAGTCCAGGGAATTACTGTACAAGGGCTGCTTACAAAGTTTATTATATTTTGCTGCGGTATTCCCGATTTTCAAGTTATGAAAAATGCTCATTTAATGGACTTTACTGAAAACTATGCTGACACTTGGAAGAAAACTAATAAAGGAGTGAAATGCGGTTATTGGGGAGGAGGGTGTATTCTTCCATCACTATTTGAGATCTCTAACGCCACCAGAGCAATATGGCGATGTCAGCAGATGTCAGAGTCGAATCGATGCTACTTCTGTTTTACGTTGGAGAATAAGTATCGTAGCCGAGGTGTCCACTGTCTCTCGTGGACTATTCTGCTCTTAATCGTTAATTGGTCTAAAACACCACGCTAAGGGCCACAGGTATCAAGCTCCAAAAATCGACTTCCTTTCCCTCAAAGAAGATATTTTGCTTATTATAGGTCTCCTTTCACATACCCAACCAGTCTACTCTCAGTCTGTCTAGACTTCAGACCCTAGTCTCTACCTAGGCTAATCAGAGTGAAGCCAAAAGTAGAAATTTCAACAAAGCATATTATCCATATCAAACAAATATCAAGAACTCTACACAAATAAGTGTAAAAACGGACTCACTACAAAATCCCTATTTTCACAAAAAGAAACTTGCTTTGGAGTGGGTCCCAGAATTTTACTGACCAATCCGACAAATTGCATTTCAAATCAACTCGCTTTTTTGCATAACATTATGTTTCAGTGACCCAGAACAATCGGACAGGAAAGATTTTAACCAAATCTTATCAAAAAGTAATGGGTCATTTATCTGAAAAGTAAAAGGGGCATAGCCCCAACAGTGGTCTTAGAACATGAAAATCAGCCAGGTATTTAATTTGATTAAATAAAAAGGAAATTTAAAAAAACTTCAAATGACGATACAACAATGGCCGCTTCAGGAACTTTGTCTATTCACAGTCAACTTATCCCGAAGCAGGCTGAGGTGATGAAAATTAAAGCATATCTTTTGCAGGATAAATAGAAAAACTTTTCTGAAAAAGTAGGATATTTTGATCAAGTAACAAATAGCAAGCTTATAATCTCATATATATATATATATATATATATATATATATATATATATATATATATATATATATATATATATATATATATATATATATATATATATATATATATATATATATATATATATATATATATATATATATATATATATATATATATATATATATATATATATATATAAAAAAAAAATATATATATATATATATATATATATATATATATATATATATATATATATATATATATATATATATATATATATATATATATATATATATATATATATATATATATATATATATATATATATATATATATATATATATACTGTCTTGACCTTTCTCTGTCCTACAGTTACCCATCGTCTTGATGCAACCTATACAACCTATTGTAAAATACTTGATAACTTCAATTCATGTGTATGTGTCCAATAAGAGAGTCTTGCATACTCCTGTCATTTACCCGTGCCCCAGCCATTTAAACATTTGCCTCTCAATTACTTGGACTATCTGTCTTGGCTTTTCTCTGTCCTACAGCTACCCAGTGTCTTGATGCAACCTATGCAACCTATTGTAAAATACTTTATTACTTCAATTCAAAATCAACGGACTCGGTCGAGGCCGATATATATATATATATATATATATATATATATATATATATATATATATATATATATATATATATATATATATATATATATATATATATATATATATATATATATATATATATATATATATATATATATATATATATATATATATATATATATATATATATATATATATATATATATATATATATATATATATATATATATATATATATATATATATATATATATGACGTAATTAGTCTCGAGTACAGCGAAAAATTTGAGAAAGCCTCTTAACGGAATTGAAAGGTTAAATCGTGTCTCTGGAGGCTCAAGTTCTGAAACTTTTAAAGGTACAGTATATGATTTTGAGCAAGAGCGGCTGTTGAGTTCATTCGTTTTGTTTGGACTGAAGCAGCCACCAGGGACCGATCTTATTGCGTCAGTGGTGGATATAGTTATTAACCAAATGGGGTTCTTTGTTTTTAAGAACGATCAAGTGGTAACTGTAAAGCAATTAAAACTCCAAAATCCAGCTGCCCCAAATCGATCGGTTAGCAAGGTAGTCCCGATCTCAGGGAAGTTTGCTGTTAAAGAGACGGCTTACGGTGCATCAGAGCCAAAGAAAAATAAGCAAAATCAGGAAATTGTGTGAGTGGGTATCTCACCAAAATTAAAAAAATTCCAGGAATCATGGATAAAATGATATCCTGTCACATAGATACAAAACCATCGCCTCTCTTTAGGGTTGGTAAACACAAAGAAAAAACCGTTACGAAATGACTGTTATCCCGCTATAGGCAGCAAAAATTTGCCCCTTGTACCTCATAATATCCATTCTTTGCGCCCCGATCTCCCCCAATATAAAAAAGAAACTCCTAAAGCCCCAAAAATCAGCTAAAACAGGCATTGCGATGCCTGGGCGCTTAAATCCCGGCGAAACCACTACAGCATATACTACTGAAGGGTAATACTAAACTTAATGAATCTTTTATGTTTAAAATCTTCACATTAAGCCAAATCTGTTATATGGACACGAAAGACCTCTTTGTTAAAATACAGATACAAAATTCATTCGAGAACTTAACCTCGCCTCAGCTCCATTCTATTATAGATTTTTCAAAATGGAACCCTAAAATATGTCCTTATTTAGGCAAAAGGGAAAAGAAAATTCAACTTGGAAGACTAAAATATGAATTTTGTAACTATTTGCTTACCAAGCTTTTAATTCGAGGGCCAAAATGTTATTATTGTAATGGCAAGCCGCTGGCACCACTTTTTGTAACAAAATGCCTAGCAACCACCACCACTATAATGTAAATATAGGGTGTGGTAATACCCTGTTCCAGGGTATGGTAACGTGATCGAACGATCAAAAGGGCTAATTTCAAGGCCAAGAGTGCCACCACTTGGGTTACCCCTTAATGCCTAGCTATCTCTTTGGAGGGTAAACAAACCCCCCCCCCCCGTCGATATACTAATGACGGTATTTTTCATGCACTCTTTTCCTACCCTGACTGGGCTCGTAGAAAATAATCTAATACGGTTATAGAAAATAGATTACTTGTATTCTTTCGACGTCTTATATATATATATATATATATATATATATATATATATATATATATATATATATATATATATATATATATATATATATATATATATATATATATATATGAACTAAATTCTCAACAAAGACTCTGAACATGAACTCCCTAAACGGAGTCTTAATGTAGACTAAAATGAAATCACCACTTTTGTACAAAGAACTTTTTGTATGGGTAGACCCTGGATTGGCCCTACCCAATCCTATTAGTGAAAGCTACAAATTCAAAGGCGATTTGAATAGCATTATCTTCAATGGCTCAGATCAGAAAGACCAAAATAGAATTTAGCTTGAAATATTACTTATTGTAAAACCACTAGCTTATCAACAAGACTATGAGTTATCATTTAAAATTATACTATCGGCAAATCTAAGCAAATGTAGTTACGGAAACAAAAACAGGTCATTTGTCTGAAAAAGAAAAGAAACTGGGGTGGAACCCTAATATTTATTATATTGTGACTGCAAGGGGAGGGGTTAAAAAAAACGTAGCAAAGGGTGTTAGAGCACATTTAATGAAAAAATTTTAAATTTAAAGGTGCGTTCTGTGGTGGCACAGTGGGTTTGACCTTAGTATAGAAATACAACTTCTAGAGATCAAACCTTGCTATATCAATACACTGCAAGGCCGATGCAGGGGCCTTAGTAGTCAAGAATTATCGTTAATATGATTACCTACTTACTTTAATTTAAACATACGTTTTTAATAAAAAGTCGAGTTTCCTGGTATATTGACCCTCTTTGGCTAAAACTTTATGTTTTTTGATGCAAAGCGTCAGAGTATTTAAAGTTTTGTGATGGTGTTTTCAAAATCGCATTGATATTACCAAGATCTTTAAATCTCCTTTTAACATCTCCTACGAAGCTATAATAGCTTTTTGGTTCTTCTAGTCAGCCAACAATTTGTGAAACTTATAAAGAGGGATTGGAGGAAGGATATACAGGAAATGGCTGTATATTTCTAGGTAAGTTTTTTTTTTACCATGGTGGGTAGGATACTTCTTTCAATGCTTCTCACCCTTTCCACTCCATGACTGACACCCAGAGTGTTGTTTTTAGCTGCAATATGACACTTTGTGATGGCGTTTCAAATCCAACTTATAAAAAGCATGTTTTTATAAAAATTAGCTTTCAAATAATTGCTTAAACAGTTCTTTATGATCTTCCAGTGACCCACTAGTGGTAAAAAAAAACACAAGAAAATAAAACACACATCAGTGCTTCACACTTAAAAAAGTGATTTTACCAGTTATTGAAGATGGAGAGCTGTAATTCTCATTTGAGTGGTTTTGAACGATTCTAATAGCGTAATTTTCATGAGGATTCGACGCCTTTTTGAGAAGCTTTCAGGCTCTCTTTTAAGATTTGCAGCTAAATCAGGAATGGTAACTATTATTTCGATTTACGACCTGAAATTCCATTATCTGGCACCACTTTTTGTAATAGAATGCCTTGGAACCACCACCTCTGTAATCTAAATATAGGGTATGGTAATACCCTGTTCCGGTAGACCCTGTTCCAGGGTATGGTAACGTGATCGAACGATCAAAAGGTCTAAATTCTATGCCAAGGGTGCCACCAACAGGGTCACCTCTTAATCCCTAGCTATGTCTTGGGAGGATAAATAGACCCCCCCCTTTCGATATACTAATGACGGTATTTCTCATGAACTCTTTTCCTATCCTGCCTGGGTTCGAGGAAAATGATCTAACATGATTCGTAGAAAATAACTAATTTCTATTCTTTCAACGTCTTCAACAAAACATATATCTATCACTCTGAACTAAACTCTGAACATAAACTCCCTAAACGGAGTCTTAATGTAGACTAAAATGAAATCACGACTTTTGTACAAAGAACTTTTTGTATGGGTGGACCCTGGATTGCAAAAGCTACAAATTCAAATCCAATTTGAAAAACTATATCTTTCAATAGCCCAGATCAGAAGGACAAAAATAGAATTTAGCTTGAAAGAGTACTTATTGCAAAACCACTAGCTTTGCAACAAGACTATAACTTATCAATTAAATTTGTACTATCGGTAAATCTAAGCAAACGTCGTTGCGGAAACGAAAACAGGTCATTTATTTGGAGAATAAAAGAAAAAGGGGTGGAACCCCAATAGTTTTTATATAATGACTGGAAGTGGGTATGGGGGGGGGGGGGTGAAAAAAGTAAACAAAGGGTGTTGGAAAACATTTAATGAAAGATGAAATTTAAAGGTGCGTTCTGTCTTGGCACAGTAGGTTTGACCTTAGATTAGAAATACAAGAGATCGAAACCTTGCTGTATCAACACACTGCAAGGCCGTTGCAGGGACCTTAGTAGTCAAGAATTGTCGTTAATCTGATTACCTACTTACTTTAATTTAAAGGTATATTTTTAGGAAAAAGTCACGTTTCCTGGTATATTGACCCTCTTTGGCTAAGAATTTAT
The DNA here is from genome assembly GCF_049724085.1 of Artemia sp. Qi Xiang Cuo. Taxonomy (NCBI): domain Eukaryota; kingdom Metazoa; phylum Arthropoda; class Branchiopoda; order Anostraca; family Artemiidae; genus Artemia; species Artemia sp. Qi Xiang Cuo. The sequence goes on from NC_142802.1 coordinate 41,950,914, forward strand.
GTTTGTTGATGCAAAGCGTCAGAATATTTAAACGATGGTATTTTCAAAATGAATCTATAAAATACGCATCGATATTATCAAGATCCTTAAATCTGCCTTTTAACATCTCCTACGAAGCTATAATAGCCTTTTGGTCCTTCTAGTAAGCCGAATATTTGTGAAAATTATAAAGAGGGATTGGAGGAAGGATATACAGGAAGTAGCTGTATATATTTAGGTTAGGTTTTTTTTACCATGTTGGGTAAGATACTTCTTTCAATGCTTCTCACCCTTTCCACTCCATGACTGACACCCAGAGTGTCGTTTTTGGCTGCAATATGACACGCTAAAATGGCGTCTTCAAATCCAATTTATAAAAAGCATGTTTATATAAAAATTAGCTTTCAAATAATTGCTTGAACAGTTCTTTATGATCTTCCAGTGCCCCACTAGCGGTAAAAAAAACACAAAAAAAATAAAAGACACATCAGTGCTTCCCACCTAAAAAACTAATTTTACCAGTTAGTAAAGATGGAGAGCTGTAATTCTCATTTAAGTGGTTTTCAACGATACTAATATTATAATTTTCATGAGGATCCGACGCCTTTTTGAGAAGCTGTCATACACTTTTAAAATTCCTATAATTTTTTCTTCACAATAGCATTTATTATCAAAAATGACCCACACAGATTTGTACCACAAGGAGTCATTCTGACACACTTAAATAGTGAAATTTCAGGTCGTCAATCGAAACATGATATGAATTTCTTCTGAATATTATCCAGAGATTTCTGGAAGAAGCTGATTAAAATTTATTTTCAAAATTGCATCATTATGTGCTAATCATTAGGCTAGGCTAGTTGTATATTCAATCATTTGTCTGGTAGGTCTCCGGAATACATTTAGGCTAACTTTTTTTTAACGAAATTATATTCTATTATAGGCTTCATGCTTTCCACTATAGCCTACAACTATAATATAAGCATCCTTAGCCAGAGGTTCTTAGACTTTTCAGGCTGCAACCCTCCCAACTTTAGTCAGCCCTGGACGTAAGGCCTCGGTAAAATTCTACTTTAGCTACTTTTGACTATCTTGGAAAGGGGTTAGGTTAAGAAAATGAAACTTTCAGGGATGGGTCTACAGGTGAAAGTATGTCCCGGGAAGATATTTTGAAGTACCCACCTCCACTCCTTCTCCCTCTAGAGGGTCCTGACCTTTGATGACCTTTAAAAAATATGTGAGTTATAGAAGTGAAACCTAGCAAAGTAGATCTTCTGCTTAAATGAAGTACAACAAAATTGTTTTCAGCTTCACAACTTTGCTCAATCCCAATTTATAAGGTTTTAAAGATAGCAAATACATTTCCTAAATTTTGGAAATAAACTGTTTATATGTCTTAAAATTCTGCTCAAATAACTGAAATTGGATTTTCAGAGCTAAAGCCAGAGACATAGAAACTGAGAACTGAAAATTAAGGTAAAATGTTGTTTTGTCAAAATTTCAATAGGTATAGACCTGTCATGTAGGCAAATTTCAGGACCCTCTAAGGGGAGAAGGAGTGGAGGTGAGCACTTCAAAATACCTTCCCGGGACATACTTTAGCCCATAGACCCATCCCTGAAAGTCTCATTTTCCTAACCTAACCCCTTCCCAAGATAGCCAAAAGTAGCTAAAGTAGAATTTTACCAATATTTGGTATAAATTTCGAATTGGTAGGCTACTCCTGATAAGGAGACATGTTAAGAAAACAATTCTTAATTTAAAATATGTATATTGATCCTAGTTAACATATTATCCAAGGGCAGAACCTTTATCATCAAGTCTTTTCCTCTTTTTTCCTTCTTTTTCCAACTTAAAATAAAAAAAAATCAATTTTCTTCATGCTAGAAACACAATGCATAGGCTAGGCTAAATCTTTTGAAATTGCTGCTATAGATTGCCAAATAAATTGTTCTACAGATAGCCTAGCCTTCATCCCAGTCATTGTTAATTCCGTTTTTTTAATGAGCAGTGGCAAAAATACAAAGTAGCCTATTAATACAACCTAACCTAACTTCAATTCAAAATAAATGGACTTGGCCTGGAACTTGTCTGTTGAACTCAGCCAGGATGAACACTATCTATAAAAACAATTTATAGTAGCAATTTCAAAAGATTCATGCATTGCATTTCTAGGGTGGAGTTAATTGTAATTTTGTTTCTTATAAGTTGGAAAAAGAGGTAACACTTGATGATAAAGGTTCTCCTGTAAATATTTACCAAATCATATTATTGAGTAACAACTAAAGGCAATATACTATTTGATGCCTTTTTATGCTGATTACAAATATAATAGGGTAAAAAACCAGTATCCAATTGAGCAAAATTATGTAAAACTGAAATCCTCACATCTTATTACTAAAGAGGAATTGAGAAGGATTGGGTATATTAATGAATAGCTAAAAGTCTAAGCTATGCATCAATATGGTTATTATTCAGATTATTTTAGGTCAACTACTTCAAACTATTAGTTATTGACTTGCCTACAAGGACCTCTTTAGGAAATACCAATTATCCAATTTTGATGATATATCCTTTCAGTGTTTCAGGTTTATTCAAGTATTAACAGAAAGCTGATTTTCTTCTGATTCTAAAAATGTAACTTTTATTGCTTGATATTTATTTTAGAAGTCACAAATATTAAATATACTTTTTCTTTTCTACTGCTTGTCAAAACAGAGACCACATTTTCAATTTATGCTGACAAATCATTGGTGAAAATTTGAACAAGAAGGCGGGGTTCTTGTTACTGCCTTCACATTGCTTTATGTTGTAGTAAAAAGGGGTAAAAACCCATTGTAGTAAAAATCCATTGCTATTTTTCTGGAATGCCAAAGAAAAGTGGTTTTTCCCAAAAAGAGGTCTTTTACCCTAATTATTTCTATTGGAAATGAATTTAAACCCCCCCCCCCTATATATGCTAATTCAGGTTATATATTTCCATATTAGGGGGGGTGGGGGTATATTTTAAACTTACCTCCCATTTATATAACAAACAAAAGTTGCCCCCCCCCCCTAATGTATAAATATATACCCTGAATTGGCATATATAGGGGGGGGGGGGGGCTAAAATTAATTTCTGATAGAAATGATTATTATATTTATAATCAGCATAAAAAAGGCATCAAATGGTATATTCACTTTAGTTGTTACTCAATAATGTGATTTGGTAAATATTTATATCTTTTCAGATATAGCCTAATAATCACTTTTGCTGCAAATGAATTTCAGCCCTACCCCTTATATACCAATTCAGGGCATGTATTTGCACATGGGCGGGGGGGGGGGTAAAGTTTAAACTTACCTCTCATTTGCATCAGAAATAAACTTTACCCCCCCCCCCCTAGTGTGCAAATATACACTCTGAATGGGTATATATAGGGATAGAGATAAAATTCATTTGCAGCAAAAGTGAGTAATTTGGAAAGAGCATAAAAAAAGGCATTGAGTAGTCTAGTATGTTCACTTTAGGCCCTTTTGGTAAGTCAATAATATGAACAGCAAAATATTTATCAAGAAAACAACTAATATATGCTAATGTTGATATTCACCTTACAAATTTATCTTAGAAACTAAATGTATTCATTGTAAAATTGGGTAAATTTTTGGCAGTTCATATTATTGACTCACAAATAAAGTAAACATACTGCTTGATGCCTTTTTTATGCTCTTTCCATATATAACAATTATTTTTGTCAGAAATGAATTTTACCCTCACCTCTATATATACCAGTTCAGGGTATATATTTGCACATTAGGGGGTGGGGGTAAAATTTATTTTTTATGCAAATGAGAGGTAAGTTTAAGAGGGATATGTTCACTTTATTTGTAAGTCAATAACATGAACTGCCAAAAATTTACTGTAAAAGGTTTTAATCAATTGGTTACTTTTAGTGTGATGGGTAGGCAGTTTTTTTTATATCTTAAAGTTTGGTAAAACAAGGGGAGGTATTGCCTCCCCTTTTAGTTGCAAATAGGACTAGTATTCTCAATGGATTTTTTAAACAGTATTGGGTACTCCTTTTACACTTAATCAGAATAATATTACTGAGTTGCCTTGTTCAAATCTAGCTTTCAAAAAGTCACTACATTGAAGATCAGTAAGCTGTTTTGTTTTCTGCCAAACTCAAAAATTATATTCTTTCAGTAGTTGAAATGGTTGTGTTACTAAAGAAATGGTTTCAGGTCTCCATAAAAGTATCTTGAAGTTAACAGAAAATTTACAAAACATGCTGTTTATTCTTGAGGAATCTCCTCACAATCAATTTCTTTCACCATGTTCAGTAATATTGGAAAAATGATTTGGTGTTTTCAAAGCAGCCTCCCACAGTGACAATTCTTTAATGAAGTCTTGTATCTTTTCTTATCAAATAAGAATATTGGCTTTTTTCTTTTTGCAAGGAATTATTCAACACATTTAGTTTTGAAAAAAAATATCTGTAGGGTAAGCTAGCTTCAAAAGGAACTATGTGTTGCAGTACAACTCTGCTGAAGGTTGTTTACAATCTCTTAAATAGAATAATTGCCAATAGTGGTTTGTCAATAAAGCAACACATCTTTTACAGATAATGGATCATGTTGATTATTGCTGCCTATGGTATGTGTGATGTATAAATATACTGAATTGTACACACTATATGGGACATGGTACTTATCTATTATAGTTCCTATGTTGAGTTCTTCATCCATTGATACACTGGAACTGTTTTCTTTGTTATTTTCTTCAGCTTAGCATGAGCCAAGACAAAGACAAGTGGCAGAATAGGTAGGAAATACATAATGTGGCTATATATTTGCAAATTGGGGGGGGGGCATGGGCGTAGGCAGCATATTGTCAGGGGGGGGGGCAGTCGTTAGTGTGATGGAATTTTATCAACTGCTTCTTCCAAACCATCTGCTTTTTCAGCCACATCTAATGTAAATTTGAAGGTCTAGGGGGGGGGGGCAGCTCCCTATGCCCCCCTATGCAGATGTAGGGTTAAAGTATTTGGACAGTGTGAAGTTAAAAAACTATTCTTATTTCATAATATGCGGAATAATTGTACCTAACACATTTTGCCTGCAGACCCACTGTACTTCATGATATCAAATGATCTTATATCTCATCTTGTTGTATGGTCACATCACCAAGTTGGTTGATATGGGGGTGTCTGCTGACATGATTCTGCTTTAACTTTTCTAAAGCTTTTGACAAAGTTTGTCACAAGCAACTTGCAATTAAATTACATGCAGTCAAGCTTGAAGAGAAATCCCTGCTCTGGATCCTTGATTTTCTTTATTTTTAATCTCAATGTGTTCAATTATTTTATAACTCTGGTAATTGTATTCTTTCTTCTTTTGCACATGTTTTGAGTAGAGTCCCTCAGGGAAGTTTTTGGGCCCTAGACTATTTAATATCTTCATCAATGATGCTCCTTCCATTATCAACAATAAATCAACTCTCTATGCAGATGACCTGAAGCTTTTGGGCCACCCTTGTGCTGTGATGATCATGCCCTTTACAAAATAATCTTCAACTGCTGAGTCAGTGGGCTGAGGCTTGGCTTCTTGAATTCAATGTTGCCAAGTGCCATATCATTTGATTTGGCAAACTGAATCCTTGTTGCTCCTATTTTTTTCTTTGGCCACCCACTCTCCTCTTTAAATAATGAGCAAGATCTTAGTGTTACTATTGACAATGAACTAAAATTCATTACTCATGCTAAGAGATCTGCTGCTAGTTCAACTATGGGACTGATTAATGTTAACTTTCAACTTGTTCCCCTAAAGTCATCAGTCTTTTATATAAGAGACTTGTGTATCCTAAGCTTGAAGTTGGAATGTCTCTTACCTCCCCATGTTTTAAAAAAGACAAAAAAGTTCTTGAAGATGTGCCACCAAAGTGACATCTGGCATGTGGGAGCTTTCCTACCCAGAAAGACTATCAAAGCTGAATTTCCCTATGCTTGTTTACAGGGGAAATAGAGGGGATGCCATTTTAGCCTATAAGTTAATGAGGGCTACTCCCCCTGCATTATTTCCTAGTGTTGGTCCCAACTCAAGAACTAGAAGTCATCACCTGAAACATGTCAAGCAGTCTACCATATCTAGGGTCTGCACTCAATTATTTTCATAATGAATTATCAACAGTTGGAATAAACTATCTAGTGAAACAGTTACTACTAAATCCATTCATATTTTCAAATAAAGGCTTGATGCTGAGTGGTCCTCTAGAGAGTGTAAACTCAATTGGGATGCTACAAATCATGCAACAGCACCTGGTCACTAAAGAACTTTTAATACAATGCAAGTCATCATTCTGGAGCTTACAAGGAGAAATCCTTAGATTGGTGCTAGCTATAATTTAAGGACATAATTATTATTATGCTAATTTTTGCCATTGCCCCCCCCCCCCCAGAGGGTCATGCACAACACTGGGAACCTCTGGCCTAGGCTATGGGAAATTCTGTTCAAATTTAAAATACATGTTTCCAAATTACTTTAAGCCTTATAAATGTTTATAAAATTGTATAAAGTAAGATCTGTGTTGGTACTTGTCTGTTAGCCAGAACTCACTCAAGAAGTTTGCTTTCTTTGATCTGAGTAAACCAGTTTTTCTCTTGCATCTTTTTTTGTTACATTTTAATGAAATATTTAATATATAGAGGTGGTTAGGTAGGCTATTTGATATAATTTGTTCTGGGCAGCCTGCTTTCCATAATTCTTTGTTGTAATTTCCATAATTTTATTACTAAAGTATTATATTTCATCATACTTTGGTATATTTCATTATAATTAACTTAATTTCACTACTTGAGTATGTCCTGGATACCAGACAAGTACTAAAATATATGTAGCTGCATAGCTGCAACCTAGTAAAGAACAAACCACTGCCCATAGTAAGAAAAAATTTAAAAATGTATTAAAAACTGGCCATTGAGAAAAAATTGTTATTTGTTGCTAGTTTAGGAATACTATTATTTTTGATTAGTAATAGTATTAAAATTGTTATTTTAAAAAACAGTTCATTGGAATTTCAAAAAAAACTTAATACCCCTCAAAACAGCATTGGGTCAAAGTAAAAAGTGCACCATTAGAATCACCATTGCTGAAAACCTTCTAGAGAAAACTTGCACACCCCCCCCCCCTCCTCGCTTTCAATAACAGGGGAAATTATTTTTTGCCTTGGTAGGACTGGTGTCTCCTCTTTTCTTTTCTTTTTGTCACTACTGGCAGAAAACTGGAACAAAGTGCTGAGTTGCTTAATGGGTCTTTAAAAGTAAGTTGTAATATCTGATGCCTTTTATAGTTGACAAAGATTAAGACTTAAAGTATAATAGGCATATTATTTTTGACAAAAAACATATCTTCAAAGTTTAATTTTTGACAAAACTGTATCTTAATGATATAGGCTAACACATGTACCTTTTGACAAGACATGATATAATGCACAAATCTTTTGAAAAGTTGTTTTCCTTTGGCATGAAGTCATATTTGAGTGTTTCTGCTATATTATCTCCTTTGGTTTGTTCTATACAAGATTCCAACTAGGAAAAAATTGAAGGCTTTTACCTATGTGTGATACATTACATAAAACAAGATCAAACAAGTTATCCAAATCCCTGTCCAACAGTATATTTCTGGGCTCCTGAACAGCCTCAAAGCATAATTTAACTAGGTTTAATTGATTTTACTAGATTTGGTACCTGTTTTACATTTACTAAATGTATGCTTTTTAAAAGATCTGATAAACAAAATTTTGTAAGGGTGGAAACAGTGTCTAAAGGTATAAGCTTCATCTCACTACCTAAGGCTTTTTATTCTGACTTGTACAACAACAAGCTTATCCAGCCCTTTTTTCCAAGTTTTTTTAGGGTGCTGAGGGAAGGCTTTGCTTATTTTGTTTATTAATGGGAAATGTTTGCTTCAAGTTATTTGTCTGAATCACAGCTGGTTATATCAATTGTGTTATGTTTCTATTTTGAATTATTTTGTTTTTCCTAGCAAAATTGTTAGATTTATTCCTTAAATTTATCATTCTTCTTTCTTTCTAGGAATTTATTTTACAGCAATGCTGCTTAAGGATGTTAGATATGAACATTTAATAGCAGGAATATCTGGTGGTGTGGCATCAACCCTAATTCTTCATCCTTTAGATCTAATAAAAATCAGATTTGCAGGTATTAGTTCAAATCATTTATCTTTTTATATTTACGTTTTGCCAACTGTCCCATAAAGTCTTTAAAATCAAATTTATATGTTGACAAGCCTTCAACCAGAATTTTTGTTTTTGGGGTGAGGAGGGGTCTGACTTTGAAAAGTGTGTTTCCTCCCCCATGATAATTGGAATTTTGGATATGTATGAGCCATTTTATGTTTTTGGGGTGTATGTTGTCAAACCCTCCCAAGCAAAAAAAAAAAAAATCAATAATAATAAAAGAGGAGAATAAACGAGATGAAGACTACCTTTCCTAAGACAAATATATCTTATCTGTCATGGGAACACCTATCTATCTGACACATAAACAGAAATAGATTGAGGATAATAAAATAGTGTAAAAATTTATGGATCCCCTCACACTGCAGTGGCTGGATCACATTTGTGTCTCTAAAATTTATAATTTGAAAATTAACTCACACTTTCAACTAGATTTTGTTCAAATTAAACACCTTGTTTTGGTAGATATTATTGTTAAAATATGTATCCCTTCCCTGTATGTAATTGTACTGTATTTATGTAAATATTGCGCTTATATCCATTGACTTTGATTGATTTTTGACAACCCCTTCTTACTCAATTCATGGCAACAAGAGATTGGAATCTCCCTACATCGTCCCCGTAGATTTCAAACTGGTCCCTAACTTCAAAAAGACAAATATTGGACATGCAAAAAGAAACCCCTTTATGCTCCCCACATAACTTAGTTTAAAGTTTGATCTAGAAAAGATATCACTTGGACATTAGCTGCTATTTATGCCCCCCCTCCTCCCCCCAATTTTTGTTAAGATCTAACAACCCCTTCATGATAAATGTCCTACTGTAAAGGATATCATGCCATATTCAGAGCTAGGACATGTACTGTTACTTTTTGCCAAGCTTGGTTGGATTTTGCTGTCCCATCTGGTAGATATTATGATGACAAGAATCTAAAACTCCCCTCTCACCACAGGAGTAAAAATAGGCAATAATTCCATAACTAACCAACCATAACACTTGGTCTTATTTCTGTTGAAGCTTGATTGATTTCCAAAAACTCCTTCTCTTAGATGTCCTGATGATAAGTTTGATTCTCATCCCTTTCTTTTGGCTATGAAGGTTGGACTAGATTTTGATACCCAAAAGCATAATTATCACACTCTAGCATCCCTTCCCCCACCTCCAGGACTGTTCAGGATCTAACAACCATTTCTGGTATATGACTTGATGATAAAAATACCATGATAACTGCTTGTCCAACTGTGATCAAAATGTAAAATTGGTATGGTTCTCAAAAGGACTCAGATAGGAGATCTGATCTTGTAAAACCTACTAGTTGTTTTAATGACATTTATCAAAGGTTTGTTATAACATCCTTAATCAACTGTCATTCTGAGAATGTCTTGTAATTGTTAACTACATTATAGATTATTAGGTGTAACTGATAAAATGTGATTTTGCCCCTTTTATTTCGATCACAATTCTTTTTTTCTTTTTCTTCGTTTTTCTTTTCTTTTTTTTAAGAAAAAAAAAGGAATGAATAAACCAAGACACTAAACGTAAAAAAAAGTAGAAAGCACTAGCTGTTCCAGTTCTCATGATCTAGGGGAGGTGGGGGTATACCTAGGAGTGTAAAAATATAAAATAAAAAGAATTTAATGTCAGAAATCAGCTGCCCCCCCGCCCAGGCCTAGAACCGCCACCGGTAGAAAATTAACAAATATTAGGATCTTTGGTACAACAGTATGATGAGACTATGATTAGAAATGCACAAGTGCCATTGCCAGTTTATTCAGTTGAATTGCAAAAGTTAAAATACCAATGAGACTAGCACTGCAGATAGTATAGCAGAATGGATTGAAATAAAAAAAAATCATTGATACAACATGAAATCAAATATTCAAGCCATTTTTCTTTGCACTTTTTTTATAGAAAATCATAGGCAGCGCGCTAGCGCTGCCGAAGTAAAGAACTATGTGGGCACAAAGTGTTTTTTTTTTTTTTTTTTTTTTTTTTCTCCATACCCGGGCACTTTGTATTGAAGGAGTTGTCGTAGAAACTTCGAAAAAGGCTCATTTGATTGGAAGTTGGATTGGCTAGTGCCCTTTTAATAGTCGAAAGTGATTGGAGGGTAACTAGCCCTCCCCCCCCCCCCGCCCGTCATTCCCCCAAACACATCCAATCAAAATTTTGAGATAGCCATTTTGTTCAGCATAGTTGATTTTTAGATAGAAAATATCTTTTTGAGGAGGACGCTCCCCCGCAACTCTCAGGGCAAGGGTTTTAAGTTATGCCCTGAGGGCATGTAAGACCAATGTTGACACAATGTACTGTTTATTATTTTTTTCTTTAAAGCAGGGCACTTTAGATAGAAGGGGTCGTCATATAGACTTCAAAAGGGGCTCATTCTGGAAATCGAGAGTTCTAGTGCTTTTTTTCGCTTTCGAAAGTGATTAAAGGGTAATTAGCCCCCCCCCCTCACGGCAATCATTACCTCAAACACATCCAATCGAAATTTTGAGATAATAGCCATTTTGTTCAGCATAGTTGATTTCCAGATAGAAAATGTGTTTTTGAGGATGACACTCCTCCACAACCCTCAGGGCACAGGTTTTAAGTTATGCCCTGGGGACATATCCGGTTTTTATAAGAGGCGTTGTCGTAAAAACTTGAAAACAGTCTTATTCGATTGGAAATTCAAAGGGCGAGTGCGCTTTTTATTAGTCAACAATGGTTGGAGTACCACAAGCCCCCCACACCCATTATTTTGCCAAACACATCCAAACAAATTGTTTGACAGCCATTCTGTTCAGCGTAGTGGATTTCAACATAAAAGATTTATTTTTGAGGAGGAGACTCCCCCACAACCCTCAGGGCAAGGATTTTAAGTTATGCCCTGGGGACATATAAGGTTTTTATTGAAGGCGTTGTCGTAGAAACTTCAAAACAGGTTCATTCGATTGGAAATTCAAAGGGCTAGTGTCCTTTTCAATAGTCGAAAGTGATTGGAGGGCAACTAGCCCCCCCCCTCACGCCAATCATTCCCCCAAACACATCCAATCAAAATTTTGAGATAGCCATTTTGTGTCAGCGTAGTTGATTTCAAGATAGAAAATGTGTTTTTGAGGAGAACACTCCCCCATAACCCTCACGGCAAGGGTTTTAAGTTATACCCTGGGGGCATGTAAGGCTTTTATAGAAGGCTTTGTCGTAGAAACTTCAAAACAGGCTCATTCGATTGGAAATTCAAAGGGCGTTTGCCCTTTTTAATAGTCGAAAGTGATTGGAGTGTAACTAGCCCCCCTCGCCCCCCCCCCCACGCCCATCATTCCCCCAAACATATCCAATAAAAATTCTGAGATAGCCATCTCGTTCAGTGTAGTTGATTTCTAGATATAAAATATGTTTTTGAGGAAGACACTCCCCCACAACCCTCAGGGCAAGGATTTTAAGTTTTGCCCTGGGGGCATATAAGGTTTTTTATTGAAGGTGTTGTCGTAGAAATTTCAAATTAGGCTCATTCGATTGTAAATTCAAAGGGCTAGTGCCCTTTTAAATAGTCGAAAGTGATTGGAGGGCAACGAGCCCCCCCACGCCCATCATTCCCCCAAACACATCCAATCAAAATTTTGAGATAGCCATTTTGTGTCAGCGTAGTTGATTTCAAGATAGAAAATGTGTTTTTGAGGAGGACACTCCCCCACAACCCTCAGGGCAAGGGTTTTAAGTTATGCCCTGGGGGTAAATAAGGCTTTTTATAGAAGGTGTTGTCGTAGAAATTTCAAAACAGGCTCATTCGACTGGAAATTCAAAGGGCGTTTGCCCTTTCTAATAGTCGAAAGTGATTGGAGGGCAACTACCCCCCCCCCCCCCGCGCCATCATTCCCCCAAATACATCCAATCAAAATTGTGAGATAGCAATTTTGTTCAGCGTAGTTGATTTCCAGATAGAAAACATGTTTTGGAAGAGGACGCTCTCCAGCAACCCTTAAGGCAAAGGTTTTAAGGTACGCCCTGGGGGCATATAAGGTTTTTTATAGAAGGTGTTGTCGTAGAAACTTCAAAACAGGCTCATTCGATTGGAAATTCAAAGGGCTAGTGTCCTTTTTAAAAGTCGAAAGGGATTGGAGGGCAACTAGCCCCCCCCCCCACGCGCATCACTCCCTCAAACACATCCAATCAAAATTTTGAGATAGCCATTTTGTTCAGCGTTGTTGATTTCCAGATAGAAAATATGTTTTTGAGGAGGAAACTCCCTATTTTTTCTCCCTAAAATACAAAGGGAAACTCCCTTTGTATTTTTTCAGTAAAGTGCAAATTTTGTTCTGGCCTTGGGAAGGCATAGGGGTTTTGCGCCCAACTTATGTTAATTTTTGCTCGTTTTGAGTTTGACTCGGTTATTTATTTGAATTTCTGTTCATTTTGGTTTTAATTTATTTATTAGTACTGATTTTTGGTAGTTTCGAGCTTGGTAGATTATTTGATTTTATTTTTGCTCATTTTTTGTTTAATGGAGTTCTTTACTTTTCTTTGAAAAACTTATTTTGTGGAAAAAGTTTTTTTAATTAATATCTAAAAAGTAGGAATAAGTTCAGTTACCTTTTATACAAAGTATTGGCTGAGAATTTTTATATTCCATAGAAATATCAGAAGCTATAGTTAACACTTGATTAGTGACAACAAAGATGATGTTACGCTTATTTCGTAAGCCTCAATATAGCTTATATTAGTGCTGTTATTGAATTTGGAGGAGTGAGTGGAATCAGTTTAAAAACCAATTTGTTTCCATTATTTTTTTTTTTTCATTTCCCAGGTAGGTGAACAAGTGATTTATTTCAAAACTATTGCTCGTAAGCCCAAATAGTTAAGTTCGTGTTTTTCCAAATAAATAAACCGATTAAAAGTGACACAATCAATAGCTACCTAAAAGGCTGTCAAACTGTATATTCGTCAATTGAATATTTAGACAAAATAATCTAATAAAAAAAGCTTACTGTCTGTAACAGTAAATGGAATAAAGTAAAAAAAAAAAAAAAACTAAAGAGAGGCAACATGATAATTTCCACTACTAAGTTGTATTGTACCACTTGATAATCAAGGGAATAACAGATTTGATATACCCATCATAGGTAGTCACTATAGCGCAGAGAATAAGACTTTTCTTTAAACATTTATGGTGGATTCTTATGGTGGCTGGGAATTTTAGGGGGGGGGGGAGACAGGAATTACTGGAAACCCGTGGATCAAAAAGAGTTTTCAGCCCAAACCTTGTATTCTTCTGCCAACCACAGCATCCCTCCTCCTAGCCAGAGTGGTCAATTTGAACTTCTGCAGAAGAAAGTGGTAGGGGAGCTTGCTTTGACCACATATTATTTTTAAAGCTATTTTTGTATTACCACATTTTTTTTTTCTATTTGTGCTTTGATGGGTGCGTAGTGCCAGGCTGGTCAAGCGTACTCCAAGTGAGGTTCAACAGATAATATGTAATATCTTGGAAAGTGTTTTTGTGGGAGGGGATTTTGAAACATTGAAGGAGGGAAAGTAAACTGACAGCTTAGAAGGTGACTTTGTTCAGGTATGGTTACCAGTAGAAGTCCAAAATGATAGCTAAAAAAAAGCTGGGTTTGTCTTGCTTTACTTTTTAGTGGAATTGATTACAAACATTAGTGTTGAGATTTGATGAAATTTATTGTCAAAATATACAATATTTGCCTTCATATTCAGGGCACTAACATCTGCTGCTGCATCTTCTATGACAGGTCTCATCACATAGACTGGATGATCATAGAAAGCTAGACAGTTCCTTATTCGGTTCTAATTCCGAGCTCTGTTGCCCTTAGCCCCATAGCATCAGATCAACATTTTGAAATAGCCACATTAATCACAATGTTCAAAAGAACCAAAAAATATGTATCTGGGATTGAGATGATCAGTGCACTCTTAGGCGCAAGGGCCTTGTGTTATCTAATAGACCGTTTAAAATAGAGGATTCATAGATACATTTTAATAGACAGGTGAGCGTGTCACTTTTTGTTGAAAGCAGAATTAAGGAAGAATTTTCAGTCTTTATATTTGCTTGAATGAAAGTAAAGCCCCGGGATCTTTACCCTCCCTGTCCCTCCCGAATCTGAGCATGTAGACAGTGTGCACCTCTTTTTGTACCACTAGATGGAAAGTAATTAGAGAACGGCCCAAAATGATTGAATGTTTGTCATGACTAACTTTTAACATCATGGTATGATCGGCCTAAATTAAATCATTGTAATTGTGTGTTTTGACAAATAACATCCAATTGTTTTTTATTTACATAATATCCTATATGTTTCCATTATTATTTTTCATTCCCCCCCCCCCTTTAGAAAATGTTCAATAGAAAGGTAGGCAGGCGTTTTTTCACTCATCGGCTTGCAATTTATGGAGGAAGTACCTTAGGCCAGTGAAATATGAGAACAATGATTTTCAGAGGTGTACTTTCCTTGTTCTACCTTCGTACCAGATTGGTCACATCTGATTGATACCGGGCCTGATACCAGCAGACCAGGCTTGATACACGCTGGATGGATTTTAGGGCGGCAAATCTGCCGGAAAGATGCTCAAATCCTATGTGTCCAGGTCCTACCTTGAAGGTTGGTAAGGATGAATCCCTAGGGACGCAAACAAGACAATGTTCGTGCTATTGATAGTTTTCAGAGCAAGTGAACTAGATGAGGCCCAGAGAGACTGTCATTAAGGTGAACCAAATTAATTAACCACCACTTACTTTGGGCATGTCAAGGGTAGTTTTATTGCCCACCAAGACGAAACTGTCACAAACAGCCATCCCTGGGGTATTCCTCACCCCATCACAAGTTGATGACTCTTCTCCCCTTACCTGTTCCTATCATCCTACTCGCTCCCTCCATTACTATATGCAACGGGTTCATATTTGTCTTCCCCTGGGACTTAAACGTTTCCCCCACTTCTCTACTGCTGCTTTACCCTGTTCCTATCAACAGCTGGCTAGGCAAGCCCATTCTCTGCATGCCTGACATCTATTAAATTACTCATAAGTGTTAAATTCTGCTTATGGTGCATCCAAGAGCACATGCGTCCTCCCATAGAAGGTTTTATAATGCTTAAACGAATTCTTGAAATATTCATAATGTTTTTTTGTTGTTTTTTTTTTTGTTTGTTTTTTTTTTTTTTAAGTAAATGATGGGCAGATTTCTATCCGACCTCAGTACAAAGGCTTTTTAGACGCATTGGCAAACATTCTAAAATCAGAAGGAACACGTGGTTTATACAGAGGAGTCACACCTAATGCTTGGGGTGCAGGTGCCGCATGGGGATCTTACTTTTTCATGTAAGTGTGTTGGAACGTTTAGCTTGTCAGTGTGGTTTTTTCTTTTTTTTTTTTTTTTGTCTTTTTTTTTTCGCTTGTGCTGAGGACGCTTAGGTATACATAGGCTACAGGGGAAATATGAAGTATTTTTCGTTTTTGGATGTCACTGGCTTTACTTTTCCATGTGTTGATTTTTTATCTTATTTTCTTACTTTTTTAAGAGGGGGGGGGGGAGGGTTAAAGCACAAACATACATGTAAATGGCAGGAGATAGCTTCCCTTCCATTTCGAATGCTCTTGGAGCGACTGATGAATTTTAAGAGGCTCCCGCTAGAAGTTGCCGCTGTCAGAATTTGATCTCTTTAACACTTGAGAGGAGCTGCATATTTCGCAGAGAAGTGGGGCAAGCATGCTCAATCATGGGCCAGACGTAAGAGATGTATGTCTGCTGAGCAGTTATCTGGACAAAGTCATGTAATACTTTGTAAAACCCAATATTAAAGAACAAAACAAGCTCAGTAGGCTTATGATAAAAGGATAAGACCAAGTGTGGCTTGAGAAGGTGTCCTAGAGCAGCGAAGTAAGAACTCAAAGCTGGCCATATACTTCGCTTGAAAGATATGCTGTTACACTAAAGGTTATGTAAATTTGTATGAAGCTTTTCTGCTTAATTTCCGAAGCACTTGTTCCCCGAATAGTCGTTTTTTTTTTTAAGATTAATAATATGTTTTGTTTTTCTATTGCTTTTTCATATAAGTTTATTGGATCGTTTAGCTTGTCTATGCGCTTTTTTTTTTTTTTTTGCCTGTGCTGAATTTCACTGGCTTAATTTTTCCATGTTTTTTTTTTGTTGTCTTTTTTTCGGGGGGGGGGGGGATTAAAGCACATGTATGTAAATGCGTAAATGCAAGAGATAGCTTACCTGCCGTTTTGAATGCTCCTGGAGTGACTGAGGAATTTTAAAAGGCTCCCGCTAGAAGTTTCTGCACTCAAAATTGTATCTCCGTAATACTCGAGAGAAGCTGCATATTCCGCAGAGAAAAGAGGTCATGGGACAGACGTAGGAAATATACGTTTGTAGAATATAGTTATCTGGACGAAGTTATGCAATACGCTGTAACACCTAGTTTTAAAGAACAAGACAAGCTCAGTAGGCCTATAATAAAATGATAAGACTAGGAGAGGCTTGAGAAGGATTTCTAGTGTAGAGAAGTAAGAAGTCAACCCTAGCAATATACTTAGTTTAAAAAATAAATACACAATGTTAATCCGGTTACACAAAGGACTATATAAACTCGATGTATATAAAGCTTTTTTGCTTAATTTCTGAAGCATTCGTTCCCTGGATAACCATTTTTTTTAGAGATTTTTAATATGGACCGTTTGGCCATTAAAAAACGGTATATGTGATAATGACGACTGTAGTCAACTACCTTTTTTTCATCTGCAGAAATAATTTGTACATATAATGCATAATTTTGCTGGATTTCAAACCACAAATGATATTTTAAAAAAGAACTATGGAGTATAAGATTTGAATTTTTTCATTTATTTAACTGCAACCTATTATTTTTAGTGTATTTTGCATCCCTAATATAACATTTTACGCTTGTTTTAAGTATTTTGTTAGATACTTTTTTTTACATATAATAGTTTTTTTTGAAAAATGTGAATTGTAAGAATGTTTTTTGCTATTTTTCTTTTTAACCATGTTTTGTTGTTTCAATCAAAATGGTAGTTGTGCATTATCCACTCTGTGACAGGTATCTGTAGAATAGGGGATTAAGAAAAATAACATTACCCCAACTCCTCAGAAGTATGTACTCAGAGTAAACATAGAAAATTGATAGATAATTTCAACATTGTGTGTTTATACTTCTGTTTAAATCAAACGCTAAGTTATTAAAGTAATCCTAGGAAGATTACAAGCCTGTGTTGATTTTTAAACGTGCGTGAGGTTGTAGATTTTTGGTCGCCTGCTGGGGACTGAAAACAATGTAATAATCTCCTAATAAAAAAGAAAGTTATATTCGAATGAAAGAACACTTATGAGCTTTTACCCTAAATCTGGAAATTATAAAGACAACAGGAATTAACAGTTCAACTTTTTCTCTAGACTGCGATTTAGTCTTTGGATTACTTTATTTGGGCTTGAGTTTTTTTTTCTCTAAACAGATTCATAAAAGCAGTCTCTACCCCCTCTCTCTCTTTCCCCTTTCTCTCGCTGTTTCTCTCTTCTTTCTAATCGAGATATTTATGCATTTTGTAGATATAATGTTATCAAGACACGGATGAGTAATGGTGATACGTCTAAAAATCTTGGACCAATTTTAAACATGGTAGCTGCTGCCGAAGCCGGTGTATTAACCCTAGCATTGACCAATCCTATTTGGGTAGTAAAAACTAGGTAAGACTGTTTAATTCAAAATTGTATTATTGTTTTCATACTAATTGATTTACAGCTTCTGCCTAATAAAGATCGAGACACTGTTTAACAGCAATGTAATTTAGTAAAGTATTGTAAACTATTTTTTTTTATTTGCCAATATCATCATTATTTATCACTTCGCTTTTTTGTTCTGCTTATATTTAGGATAACCACCAGAAATTAGATATAAATATTTTTTTTCAAATGAAGGTAAAGAGCTATATGGAAACTGTAAACAAACAAAAATTGGATTTAGATCGCCTGAGCAATCTGAAAAGCTGCACAAACATGGACATGTTATGACAAGCCCTGTGTGTTTACCGTTTGTGGTGACAATAATTAAATAGATAGCTTCTGTATTCTTCAGCGACGAAAACGTTGCTGGAGCAACACTTTGGGTTCGTGTCGTAACCGTCGATTAACAAAATTCAAACCTTTAAAATATCTGCCCCAAGAGGAATTTTTTCTTGGGGAAAACTTCTTGCACGTTCCCTAAAAAAAAGTCTCGACACAAGCTTTTTTTTTTCAAGCCAACTCGTAGGGCAGGCTTTATTTCTTGACTCCCAATCAATCTTATTACTTTTGAGAATTCCCCTATGCTTTGTTATTGCGGCCCAAAATATGAATTTTATTCTGTGTATTATTTATTCGATGGTAGGAATAATTTGATTATATCTATGTATTTATACATTCTGTGTTAAGAAAACTACTTGTCGCTAGAATTTCGGAAACGAATTTTTATTCTTTTCAAATGCATATCAGAAGTTAGTAATATGTACTTAGCTCAAGTATCTTACTCCTCTCCTTTTTTTTGAATGTCTGTAAGTTTCTTGCTTACAAGTTTCTTTGTCCAATATAGATGAAAACAAACGATTCTCAGTCAAATTTAAATAAAAAACCAATAAAAGATACACTAACCAGTAAAAGTTGTAAACTCACCGTTGCCAAAGATAAATATGGTTTAATAGCTAAGTGTAACCTAAAAACACAGTACCAATACCAGCGCTGATACTGCAAAACATGAGAGTAGCGAATAGATGAAAAAGTGGCATTTATAATGTTCTCAACGTAGCAGAAGATTCAGGATGCTAGTATAATATAATACTCAAACTTAGTACAATACTTCTCCCCGAAACATGAAACTTTGAAGTGTAAGTACCTGGGCCGTAAAGGTCAGTGGTCTCTACCTTCTTGGAAAAAGTCTCTCTCCTTGGCTCGGATCGAGGTACGTTTCTAGCCCAGGTACAAGAAAGATCCTACTGAAAAGTTGACAGGGGGTTGGTGTTAGAGGGAGTATGGGTCTCCTTTGTGCCTTCAATATTACAAGTCGGAAATCCTTGCAGCATTTCGATTCAAACGAGAAGACTTACGCCTGCCATCCTGCAAAAGTCGGACGTGGGAGGGGTCGGGTGTTGAGGGTAACCTTTACTTTATAAATGGCGTAACATGTCTGAATTTGGTTCGACCTTACCGATTTCCCCAGTAAACTGAAACCGGTCGCCAAAGGATGAAACAAAAAAAGGACAAAGTCAAATTTCTACTGTCGTCCTTCTACTCAACGAATACGATAATGTAATATAATAAGCAAATTGAAAAAGAACAGAAATTACTATGCCTGCAGCATCTGACAGGAGACATTACTCAAAATAAGGTTTACCTTTTTAATATGGATCTTTACTTCTCTTTGCAAGTATTTTTTGGGGCAAAGTTTTTTTTCAGAGTTACTGAAATTGACCACTATCTGAAATGGATAGCATAGTACAAAAAAAAGAAAAAAAAGGACAACCTAAACGTTGCTCACAAATCACAAATATCCAATGTGTGACAGGGCTGTTTCCTCCCTAAGCCCTTCCCATTCCTGTATCTTGACGTTAGATTGTATCATCTCTTGGCAAAGGATACATGGGATATCTCACTTTGTACAGGAATATGCAGTTTTTTCACAAATTGAAATTAATTTTGATATATTATGTTTTTTAATGACTTAATTTATGGTTGTGATAACGCAGTAACTTGCATAATTTCCATAACAAAAACTTGAGTTAGCTCATCCTCTCCTCTTCTTTTCAAAGTTTTCTGTTAAAGAAGAAAAAACGATGAATCAACTTAAGTAATTAGATAAGATTCTATGTGGTGCTGACACTGTGTTACTTGAGTGTGAGTAAGTAGCTGAAATTTGGTTCCAGGCTCAACTCCTGAGATGCACTTGGTTTAAGACAAAATGAATGATCCTACTGGGACAATATCAGTAAACACGGTATTTTTATGGAAAGATTATTTTGCTTGGGCGGAGAAAGATTATCTCAGCCCAAGTCATTGGGCTGAGAGGAGCTGTACAGGACTAGTTGCATTATTACTATATCTATGGAGTCGAAAAGTGAAGTTAAAACAATAAGTTTTTGTTACATATTGCATTAAGCAAACAAATTTGTTGCGACAATTTTCCTGTTGAAAAAAAAAAATCTTAAGTGAGACTCCATCAAGACTAGGGCCCCAGATATTTTTACTGTTTGCCATTAAATTTTCACGGGATGACGGCTTTTCGGGTCGTTAAACACTTAAATGAAGAATGTGCTTAGGGGGCTCAAATGAAGATAATGCACTATGCCCTAGATTGCTGTATAATCAATGGCCTCAATTCATGAAAATTTAGGGAGGAAGGGATTCTCTTTTAAATCCTGCCCAAATAAAAGTATTTTTCAGAATCTAGGGAGGGGGACACTGCTGAAACCTAAGCGTTTGGTCAATAAGTAGCATGTTGAAGGAGACAGACGTTTTTTTGAATAGTAGCTCATAAACTACAAGATTAAAAAGCGGGAACATGCAATTTATGTCATTTTTTCATCAGTTTTATTACCTAAGGCTATCTAAAAAAAACAAACACAAGACTAGATTATGTCAGCAAAGTGTTAAGTAGTCATTTTGCTAGGTTATGCAATAATACGTTATTGTTGTTCCGACCGTTTCTAGTTTATAATTATTATTTTTTAGTCGAATATAAATCCTTCCCATCACTCTTTATTTAGTTGTATTGGCCCGCTGAATATAGATACCAAATGTTAAAATTATTCTGACATAAAAAGCTCTATTTTCTGATCTTTCTGTGAGATGTTCCACCTATTGGTATCTCAAGAAGGAAAAAAGATAGTTGAAGATCGAATGGACCAGGTTTGAATACCAAAGGTAAAAAAATTCCTTCTGTCCCAATAACAAATACTATGTTTAAAAAATGGGCAAATTGCATAACTTACAACCCTTTCTCTGAGGGTTGTAGGGGGGGGGGGTCGTCATCCCTGGAGACATAGCTGCTGGACCTTTAAACTATGCTGAACAAAACGGCTATCTCAAAATTTGAATTTTGGCGTTTTTGGAAAATTAATGGATTTTGTAGGGAGGCTTTTTGCCGTCCAATTACTTTCGATTTAAAAAAAAAACCGGAACTTTTAATTTTCAATCAAATTACCTCCTTTAAAAGTTTCTATGATGCTACTTATATGGTCTTTTGAAAACGTGCATGTATATAGTTCTTTTCTGTTTTAATTCCCCATAAACGTTTCTTAAAAATTCCCTCATAATACCCTTAGACTCTTAGCTACAGCAATTGTAGTAGTAGTACGTACTAGTAGTAGTTATGGTTGGTTTAAAATCTGCCATAACATACCCTGAAAGCTCCGACTTAATAATGTACAAGTTGTTCCTGGGATATTGCTGTTAAACCCTTCTGACAGTCTTCATGCTCATACCTTTTGACGATCTGCCTGAATGCACATAATGTGTTTTGATTTAGTTCGAATTTTCCCTCAATATCCTCTCAAGTTTTCACCTTCATACCCTTAGACTTAATAGTAGTAGGGGCAGTGCCAGCAGTAATAATGTTGTATTAGTAATAGTTGTTCCAGCAGGATTAATAGCAGTAGTAGTATGCACATGTTGCATTTTGTTGAGTTGAACATCCCCCCCCCACGATACCCTGGAAGTATCAGCTTTATACAGTGAGCCGTTCCTAATAGTATATTGCTGATACGCCATTTTGTCAATATGTATGTACATAGTATGTTCTGATTCAGTTTAACTTCCCCTCAACATCTCCTTAAATTTTCACTTCACTATCAATGGCCTAGGTAGCACTTGCTACAGAAGCAGCATTTGTAGTGGTAATAGTAGTAGTAGCGTGCAAATACTCCCTTTTTGGTCAATTGATTATACCCTTTATCAATTCCTGAAATTCTCAAATAAATTCCCTAGAAATTCAGTTCCAATGTAATGAGCCTCTTCGTAGGTTTTAATTGACCACGCCTTCTATACATACTGGCCGGGGAAACAAATGAACAAGGCATGTAAGGCACTTTTTTCTTTACTAAACACTGCGAAGAGGTGGCAGTCTGATTCGTTTCTCTTCTGCTCCTCTCCTGTGTTGTTTTATATTCTTGCTTTTTGTTTATTCTTAGTTTCACAGGGCTTTGACGGTTGTGTCAAATTAATTGCCAGCTGGTTTGTCACAAAAAGTATAGTTTCAAGTTCAGTTACGCTGTTTAATAATTGCAAACAGGACAACACGTATGCTATCTCAATATCAGAGTCACTTCAAATCACAAACGAGATACTTACCTGTTTTTTTATTGTTGTTTTCTTTCTTTTTTTGTGTGTTTTTTTATCATTGTTCAAGTGATGAACTAACGATTCTAGGTTTATTTCACGAATAGTGATCATTTCACATCTTTATGAAAGTAATGAGTAAACTATTATTAAATTCCAAATTTATAACACTTCCCTGGGGACTCCTTTGGTAATGTCCAGATATGTAAAATCATCAAACCAAAGAAAATTGATTTACAGCTACTGCAGTATAGCGGCTATAGGTATCTCCTCCTGAGAAGTAAGATTGAAGCTCCAGCCACTCTATAGTAATCACGACTCTGCTGCCTGAATCTCTTGGGTTCGTTCTTTACTATATCCAGCTAAGACAAAGCCGAAGACTTTTTCCTGTGTGTCATCATAAGACACCTATGGATAATTTTAAATACGTACAGACTGATTACCCGGTTTTATTGAAAATCTGGGGAAAATATTCAAGTGTATTCCTATTCTCTCAATAGTTATTAGGTTAGATTGTTGTGCCATGAGTTTTTACTCAAATTTTAATAAAGCATAATCTTTTCAATTGTACCAAGCGTAAAACCAGCTAATTGTTTTCAGCTATAGCAACAAAGAAAAACGAGGCAAATAACATCCAGTGGAAAAAGAGAAGATTGTGAATGAGAGTAGATGATGTACTTCTTAACCAATTGTGAGAAGACAACAAAAAAACTAATGCCAAAAGAACACGTAAAATTCAAACAAAATACAGAGTTTTTTTTTAAACTCCTACCCCTATGCGGAACACTGACCCTTTTAAAATCTCCTGGTCTTGGATGGCTTCTTTAACATATATTTTTTTCAAATTTGCATTGATTTTGTTTCCGGATAATATTTTACTGTTTAGAATAATTTACATAATAGGTGCCATTTCTGAATCATAGGCAGCGCGCGAGCGCTGCCTAAGTAATTAACGATGTGGCCACAATGTGTTTTTTTTTTTCTTCTTCTTTCTTCGAAAGGTACTTCGTATAAAAGGATTTGTCGTAGAAAGTTTGAAAAGGGCTCATTCGATTGGAAAATGGGGTGGCTAGTGTCCTTGTTAATAGTCGAAAGTAATTCGAGGGAAACTAGCCACCCCCCCCCCCTCCCCCCCACGCCCTTCATTCCCCCAAACACATCCAATCAAAATTTTGAGATAGCCATTTTGTTCAGCATAGTTGATTTCAAGATAGAAAATATGTTTTTGAGGAGGACACTCCCCCACAACCCTCCGGTCAAGGGTTGTAAGTTATGCCCTGGGGGCAAATAAGAACAATGTTGGCACAATGTACCATACATTATTTTTTTCCTTTAGAGCAGGGTACTTCATATGGAAGGGGTCGTCGTAGAAACTTCAAAAGGTGCTCATTCGATTGGAAATAGAGAGTTCTAGTACCCTTTTTAATAGTCGAAAGTGATTGGAAGGCAACTAGCCCCCCCCCCCCCGCCCCTCATTCCCCCAAACCCATCCAATCAAAATTTTGAGACAGCCATTTTGTTCAGCGTAGTTGATTTCCTGATAGAAAATATGTATTTGAGAAGGACACTCCCCCACAACCCTCAGGGCAAGGGTTTTAAGTTGTGCCCTGGGGGCATATAAGGTTTTTATAAAAGACGTTGTCGTAGAAACTTCAAAAAAGGCTCATTCGATTGGAAATTCAGAGGGCTAGTGCCCTCTTTAATAGACGAAAGTATTTGGAGGGCAACTAGCCCCCCCCCCCCCACGCCCATCATTCCCCCAAACACATCCAATCAAAATTCTGAGATAGCCATTTTGTTCAGCGTAGTTTATTTCCAGATAAAAAATATATTTTTGAGGAGGATACTCCCCAACAGCCGTCAGGGCAAGGGTTTTAAGTTATGCCCTGGAGGCGTATAAGGTTTTTATAGAAGGCTTTGTCGTAGAAACTACAAAAAAAGCTCATTCGATTGGAAATTCAATGGGCTAGTGTCCTTTTTAATTGCCGAAAGTGATTGGAAGGCAACTAGGCCCCCCCCCCTCCCGCGCCCATCATTCCCCCAAACACATCCAATACAAATTTTGAGATAGCCATTTTGTTCAGCGTAGTTGATTTCCATATAGAAAACATGTTTTTGAGAGATCACTCCCCCACAACCCTCAGGGCAAGGGTTATAAGTTATGCCCTGGGGGCATATAAGGTTTTCATTGAAATCTTTGTCGTAGAAACTTGAAAAGGGGCTCATTCTATTTGAAATTCAAAGGGCTAGTACCCTTTTTAAGTCGAAAGTGATGAGTGATATTTTTGTTGTTGTTTAGACCAGGGCACTTCGTATCGAAGGAGTTGTCGTGGAAACTTCGAAAGGGGCTCATTCGATTGAAAATAGAAAGGGCTGATGCTTTTTTTAATAGTCGAAAGTGATTGGAGAGCAACTAATCTCCTTCCACTCCCACCCTCCCATTTGCCCATTATGTTTAAAAACTAAATGTTTCCTTAAGATTAAATCAAAATGCATTGTGATATTGCTAATTCCCAATAAGGCATCTCAGCAGTATCCCAAGAACGACTGAGGGTATTATGTCCAAACTTTCGGGCTACTTCTGCTTTTAAAATTTAACCAAATCAAAATAGCGTAAGTGTATCCAAGCTATCAAAGAAAGTAAACAGATTTTTTTGCGAATGATATCAAGTTTTCCAATTCAGGTCGACTAGAGGAAGTATGAAACTAAATTAAACAGTATTATTTGTGTCCAGATTTTTTAAAGGGTTTATGTTGTTAAAAATTGCGAAAAATTTTCTCCAGCATACAAATAGCAGGCCAAATTATAAAGTCTTAAAAAACGAAAAAATTTAAAGTGTTATTTTCTTTTTCCCTGAAAAGACTATGTCAATGTAAAACGAACAGAAGTTAATTAAAAAAAACTTTCCACAAAATAAGTTTTTCAAAGAAAAGTAAAGAACTCCATTAAATAAAAAATGAGCAAAAATAAAATCAAATAATCTACCAAGCGTGAAACCACCACAAATCAGCATTGATAAATAAATGAAACCCAAAACGAACAGAAATTACAATAAATAACCGGATCAAACTCAAAACGAGCAGGAATTAACATAAGGTGGGCGAAAAACCCCTATACCGTCCCAAGGTCAGAAACAAATTTGCACTTTACTGAAAAAATACAAATGAATGTGCATTGTCAGTTTAATGTACATATACTGATATTTAGTAATCAAAATTTTAAAACTATTTGATTTATTAAGGTTATAAAAGTAAAAATATTTATACTTTTTTCAGTAAAGTGCAAATTTTGTTTTGGCCTTGGGACGGCATAGGGGTTTTGCGCCTAACTTATGTTAATTTCTGCTCATTTTGAGTTTGACTCGGTTATTTATTGTAATTTCTGTTCGTTTTGGGTTTCATTTATTTATCGATGTTGATTTGTGGTAGTTTCGAGCTTGGTAGATAATTTGATTTTATTTTTGCTCATTTTTTATTTAATGGAGTTCTTTACTTTTCTTTGAAAGACTTATTTTGTGGAAATTTTTTTTTAATTAATCAACTAAAAAAGGCAACTTTTACACACTTGCTAGTTTTTTTTTGAAACGCATTTCTTAATTTTCGGTTGCTATGGGCCGTGGTTCGTTCTTTACTAGGTTGGTGCTGCCGCTGCAATCTAATTAAAGGATAAATTAAACGAGTTTTTTCGACTGAAAGTAAGGAGCAAGATCAATACTCAAACGAACATAAATTATTCCGTATATGGGGTGAGGTGTCACCTCTACGCAATTTTTTATCCGGAAAGAAGCAAAACCCTTCTTCTTTTGCTTGAAAAGGTAGCACTTGAACTTCTTTAAAATTTGTTGTTATTATATAGCAGAATTCGACAAAAGTTTTGTTCAGTTATTGTTAAGTGAGTTATTTTGAATTTCAGGAGCTTTGAACAGACGAACGACAAAACTGGACTTACCCTTGAGAAAAAGGGTTTTAGTCATTAGATTGACATTAAAACAGCGTGCTTAAGAATGGAGTTTAACACACTGTATCCGTGGTGGGGGGGGGTGTCATAAAGTCTCCTCCTGCTAATAGACAGGGCAGTAACTTACGAAAATATTACGAAATTCTTACGAAAATATTTTTGCACTTAACTTTTCAGGCTGTGTCTGCAATATGGTAATTCTCCTGCAGGAGCTTCTGATGCCAAGCGGTATAATGGCATGATCGATGCCTTTGTCAAGACGTATAAACATGAAGGAATTCGTGGACTTTATAAGGTTTTTTTTTCGTTTTTTCCATTGAAATTCAGGGTCTTCAAGGATGTGTGTGACAATCTTATATCTAAGAAGCCAAGCATCAGACAAAACAGACAAAAAGAAATATCTTTTTACTGCCCTTCTGTTGGAGGGAAAAAATAATAACTTGAACTTAAGGAGGGGGGCCGCACAGCACCTTCAGGACCCACTAGGGTTAGCACAAAACAATGAGAGTAGGAAAGTTACTCTTTGAAGCTCAGAAACCTTGAAATTGACAAGCATTAAAAGTCATCTGAAGCTAACTTTGTCAAAATTTAATAAGTAAAGGCTAAATAAATAGTAAGTCGCAGCAAAATTGTATGTTTTCAAAACACGAACAAATTGTTCATACTTTAGTGAGCCCCCCCCCTCGTTTGTGATAAAGGTTGTTTCCAAGTTCCATGTGGCACACCATGGGCGCCCATAAGCTGAATTTTAGGTTGGGCTTACCTGAGTAGGGAACAGTGCCAGTCGTGACGGGCACCACTGCTCCCATCTATAATTGAGTCTAACACTAACAGGCTATAATGTATTCAAGGATTATTGATCGAGTCTAATGGGGTCAATGCCCCCCTTTCCAAGGTCGATTTATTTGTTGTTTCTAGATGTAATGACTCCGGGGCGAAGTTTGCACATGCGCATTAACGGGAAGAGATGTATTGATCGACTCGAGGGGGAATTGGATTTCTGAGAAATTGATTACATAATCGACTAGGATAAGAGGGAGCTATCAATAATTCCCACTCCTACATAATTCGGTTATCAAAAGAATATCTACTAATGGGTCAATGACCCCATTTTCAAGGTCAATCAGAGGCTATTTCTAAGGGTATTGACTCCGGGGGGAAGTTTGCACATGCGCATTAACGCATTCGAGTCGATCAATGTATTGATCGACTGGAAGGGGAAGTGGATTTCTGAGAACTTGATTTACATAATCGAGGGGACAGAATTTCTGAGAAATTAATTTGCATAATCAAGGGGAATTATTGATCCACGAAAGGGGAATTAAGAAACATTATGGCTTCTTTGATCTTTAGGTCTGAGGGATAAATGACATCACTTGTTTCCTAGGAATTATACGGGACTCTAAAGAGATAGAAATTCTATTTTTAAATATGGCTTCTCTAATCTTTAGTGAAAGAGATAAATTTATATTCTATTTTTAAATATGGCTACTCTGATCTTTAGGTCAGAGAGATAAATTGATATTCTATCAAAACTATAATAGTATACCTGGGAACACTTTCGAGATGAAGCCAGATTGAATATATTTTACGCGGGAAAGGGTTTCCAAGGAATTTCAAATGTGGCAGCGCAGGGATGCCGAAACAGAGGAACACGCAGAAATTACGTTTAGGGGATTATTCGGCGAAACCGTTTGAGACATTTTAGGGGATTATTTGTGCGAAACCGTTTGAGACATTTTAGAAGATGATTTGGGGTGAAACTCTGTGGTCGTTATAATACACAAGCTCCATTTGAACAGTGTTGTAAGGTCCCCTACCCCAACCCCAAAGGCCCCCCTACCCCAACACCAAAGGGCCCCCCACCCCAACACCAAAGGGCCCCCCCGGCCCCCCGAGCCCCCAAATACCCCCTCGGGCCCCCGAGCCCCCAAATACCTCATCGGGCCCCCCGAGACCCCAAAGGCCCCCCGAGCCCCTACATTTTTTAAATACTCTTTTGAATCAATTTGTTTGTATGTCTGGGTTGGTGTTTGCAAGTCCAAGTGTTTGCCTTTGATGGTTTGTATGTCTAAAGTGCCCGTCTTTCCTGTTTACATGTCTTAATCTATTTGTTTGTATGTCTGGATTGATGTTTGCAAGTCCAAGACTTTGTCTTTGTTGGTTTGAATGTCTAAAGTGTCTGTCTTTCTCTGTTTGTATGTCTGATTCTATTTGTTTGCATATCTGGGTTGGTGTTTGCAACTCCAAGAATTTGTCTTTGATGGTTTGAATGTCTAAAGTGGCTGTCTTTCTATGTTTGCATGTCTGAATCTATCTGTTTGCATGTCTGGGTTGGTGTTTGCAAGTCTAAGTATTTTTCAATGTTGTTTTGAATGTCCAATTTGTCTGTCTTTCTCTGTTTGTGTGTTTGATTCTATTTGTTTGCATGTCTGGGTTGGTATTTGCAAGTCCAAGAATTTGTCTTTTTTTGTTTGAATGTCTAAAGTGTCAGTCTTTCTCTGTTTGTGTGTTTGATTCTATTTGTTTGCATGTCTCGGTTGGTGTTTGCAAGTCCAAGTATTTGTCTTTGTTGGTTTGAATGTCTAAAATGTCTGTCTGTCTCTGTTTGTGTGTCTGATTCTATTTGTTGGCATGTCTGGGTTGGTGATTGCAAGTCCAGGAATTTGTCTTTGTTGGTTTGAATGTCTAAAGTGTCTGTCTTTCTCTGTTTGTGTGTCTGATTCTATTTGTTTACATGTCTGGGTTAGTGTTTGCAAGTCCATAGCATTTGTCTTTGTTGGTTTGAATGTCTAAAAGTGTCTGTCTTCCTCTGTTTGTATGTCTGATTGTATTTGTTTGCATGTCTGGGTTGGTGTTTGCAAGTCTAAGAATTTGTCTTTGTTGGTTTGAATGTTTAAAGTGTATGTCTTTCTCTGTTTTTGTATCTGAATCTATTTGTTTAAATGTCTGGGATGATGTTTGCAAGTCCAACAATTTGTATTTGATGGTTTGAATTTCTATAGAGTCTGTCTTTCTCTGTTTATATGTCTAATTTTATTTGTTTGCATGTCTGGGCATGTGTTTGCAAGTGCAAGTAACTGTCTTTGTTGATTTGAATGTCTGAAGTGTCTGTCTTCCTCTGTTTGTATGTCTGATTCTATTTGTTTACATGTCTGGGTTGGTGTTTGCAAGTCTAAGAATTTGTTTTTGTTGGTTTGAATGTCTAAAGTGTCTGTCTTGCTCTGTTTGTGTGTCTGATTCTATTTGTTTGCATGTCTGGGTTGGTGTTTGCAAGTCCAAGAATTTGTCTTTGTCTGTTTGAATGTCTAAAGTGTCTGTCTTTCTCTGTTTGTGTGTCTGATTCTATTTGTTTGCATGTCTGGGTTGATGTTTGCAAGTCTAAGTATTTGTCTATGTTGGTTTGAATGTCTAAAGTGTCTGTCTTTCTATGTTTGTGTGTATGATTCTATTTGTTTGCTTGTCTGGGTTGGTGTTTGCAAGTCGATAGAATCAGACACACAAACAAAGAAAGACAGACACTTTAGACATTCAAACCAACAAAGACAAATAGTTGGACTTATAAACACCAACCCAGACATGCGAACAAATAGAATCAGACACACAAACAGAGAAACACAGACACTATAGACATTCAAACCACCAAAGACAAATTCTTGGGCTTGCAAACACCAGCCCAGACATGTAAACAAACAGAATCAGACACACAAACAGAGAAGGACAGACACATTAGATATTCAAACCAACAAACACAAATACTTGGACTTGCAAACACCAACCCAGACACGCAAAAAAATAGAATCGGACACAGAAACAGAGAAAGACAGAAACTTTAGACTTTCAAACCAACATAGACAAATTCTTGGACTTGCAAACATCAACCCAGACATGCAAACAAATAGAATCAGACACACAAACAGAGAAAGACAGACACTTTAAACATTCAAACCAACAATGACAAATACTTGGACTTGCAAACACCAACCCAGACATGTAACCAAATAGAATCAGACACACAAACAGAGAAAGACAGACACTTTAGACATTCAAACCACCAAAGACAAATTCTTGGACTTGCAAACACCAACCCAGACTTGCAAACAAATAGAATCAGACACACAAACAGGGAAAGACAGACCCTTTAGACATTCAAACCAACAAAGACAAATACTTGGACTTGCAAACACCATCCCAGACATGTATACAAATAAATTCAGACACACAAACAGAGAAAGACAGATACTTTACGCATTCAAACCAATAAAGGCAAATTTTCTAGCTTTCAAACATCGACCCAGACAAGCGAACAAAGAGAATCAAGCATACTAACAGAGAAATAGTTATACTTTAGGCATTCAAACCCACAAAGACAAATTCTTGGACTCGAAAAGATCGAATCAGACATGCACACAATAGAATCACACATACAAACAGAGAAGGACAGATACTATAGACATTCAACACAAAAAAGCCAAACACTCTGACTTGCAAACACCAACCCAGACATGCAAACAAATATATTCAAACATATACACCGTAAAATATAGACACTTTGGAAATTCAAACAAATACAGACACATTCTTGGACTTGCTAACACTAACCCAGACATGCAAACAAATAGAATCAGACACACAAACAGGGAAAGACAGACACTTTAGACATTCAAACCAACAAAGACACATACTTGGACTTGCAAACACCAACCCAGACATGCAAACAAATAGAATCCGACACACAAACAGAGATAGACAGAAACTTTAGGCATTCAAACCAACAAAGTCAAATTCTTGGACTTGCAAACAACAACTCAGACATACAAACAAATAGAATCAGACACACAAACAGTGAAAGACAGACACTTTATACATTCAAACCAACAACGATAAATACTTGGACTTACAAACACCAACCCAGACATGTAAACAAATAGAATCAGACACACAAACAGATAAAGATAGACACTTTAAACATTCACACCAACAAAGACAAATACTTGGATTTACAAACACTAACCCAGATATGTAAAAAAATAGAATCAAACACCCAAATAGCGAAAGAAATACACTTTAGACATTCAAACTGACAACGACAAATTCTTGGACTTGAAAACGCCACACCAGATATGCTAACAAGTAGAATCAGACAAATAAACAGAGAAAGACAGACACTTTAGACATTCAAACCAGCAATGACAAATTCTTGGACTTGCAAACACCAACCCAGACATGCAAACAAATAGAATCAGACGCACAAACAGAGAAAGACAGACACTATAGACATTCAAACCAATAAAAACAAATTCTTGGACTTGCAAACACCAACCCAGATATGTATTAAATAAAAAAAACAAGTTTTTTAAACTGAAAGTAAGGAGCGCCATTAAAACTTAAAACGAACAGAAATTATTCCGTATATGAAAGGGGCTGTCCTCTCCTCAACGCCTCGCTCTTTACGCTAAAGTTTTTTATTGTTTTAAAAAATAAAGTTGTGAGACAGAGTCAAACTTTAGCGTAAAGAGTGAGGTGTTGAGGAGTGGACAGTCCCTTTCATATACGGGATAATTTCTGTTCGTTTTAAGTTTTAATGTCGCTCCTTACTTTCAGTTTAAAAAACTTGTTTTTTTTTTTTAATTTAATTTTTGAACGTTTTTGAATTAATGCAGGTTTTGATCTTGGCTCACCGGACATGAATAATTAAAACAAAATTTGCATATTAATTTTACTTTTATTTAGTTAAATGGCTTTCTCGAAACTTATTTAATATTATTTACGAACGTTTTTATTAGTAATAAATATACGTATATGAAAGAGACTGTCCCCTCCACAATATCTTGCTCTTTACGCTAATGTTTTTATTGTTTTCAAAAATAGAGTTGTGAGAAAGAGTCAAACTTTAACGTAAAGAGCGAGGCGTTGAGGAAGGGACAGTCCCTTTCACATACGGAATAATTTCTGTTCGTTTTAAGTTTTAATGTCGCTCCTTACTTTCAGTTAAAAAAACTTGTTTTTTTTATTTAATTTTTTAACGTTTTTGAATAAATGCAGGTTTTTATATTGGATCACCGTAAATTAATAATTAAAAAAAAATTTAAATATTAATTTACTTTTATTTATTTAAATGGCTTTCTCGAAACTTGTTTAATTTTATTTACGAACGTTTTTATTAGTAATAAATATACGTAACTTACGAATTAACTTACGTAACGAACTTCTATATTCATATATTTTTAATTTATTTATTAGGGGGTTCGCCCCCTAGTCAATACCTTGCTCTTTAAGCGAAAGTTCGAATTTTGTTCCAATTCTTTAAAAATGACTGCTTAATCACAAAGGCCGTTAATTAGAATAAATAGCTCTTATGAAAGTACTAAAAAATCTTTGGCTTAAAGACCGAGGTATTGACTACGGGGTGAACCCAATAATATATATAATATTTTCTGTTCGTTTGAAGTTTCGATGTTGCTGCTATTGCAGTTGAAATACTTGTTTTTTTATATTAAATTTCTGATCTTTTTTTAAATAATGCTGGGAAGTCCGGTGTCCCCTTTATAGCAATGTCCCTTCCCCCATGAAAACATCCTTCATGGAAAGATCCTCCCACATAACCCCCGACCCACCCCTCTCCCCCCCTACCAGGAAAAATCTCCCCTGAAAACGTCTGTACTTCCAAATAACCAATACTATATGTTAACATTGGGTAAAATTCATAAGTTTCAGCCCTCCCCCCGGGAATTTAGGGGGATTAAGTCATCCTAAAAGACATACTTATTATATTTTCGAACATGCTGAACAAAATGGCTATCTCAAAATTTTGATCGGGTGACTTTGGGAAAAAAATGAGCGTGGGAGGGGGCCTAGTTGCCCTCTATTTTTTTTGGTCACTCAAAAATGGCACTAGAACTTTTAATTTCCATTCCAATGAGCCCTCCCACGATATTCTAGGAGCACTGGGTCGATACGATCACCCCTGGGGAAAAAAAAACAAATAAACACGCACCCGTGATCTTTCTTCTGACAAAAAATGCAAAATTCCACATTTTTGTAGATGAGTGCTTAAAACGTCTACAGTAGGGTTCTCTTATACGCTGAATATGATGGTGTAATTTTCATTAAGGTTCTATAACTTTTAGGTGGTCTTTCCTCCTTTTTTCGAAAATCAGCCAAATTTTCTCAGGCGCCTAACTTTTGATGGGTAGAATTAAACTTGATGAAACTTATATATTTGAAATCAGCATTAAAATCTGAGTTTTCTAGAGTTTCGGTTACCATTGAGCCAGGTCGCTCCTTACTTACAGTTCGTTACCACGAACTGTTTGAAACAAATAGAATCAGACACACAAACAGAGAAAGACAGATACTTTTGACATTCAAACCAACAAAGACAAATTCTTGGACTTGCAAACACCAACCCAGACATGCAAACAAATAGAATCAGACACACAAACAGAGAAAGACAGAAACTTTAGACATTCAAACCAACAAAGACAAATACTTGGTCTTGAAAACAACAACACAAACATTCAAAGAAATAGAATCAAACGTACAAACATAGAAAGAATGACTCTTTTTACATTCAAAACAATAATTATATATACTTGGACTAGCAAACACTAACTCTGAAAAGCAAAAAAACATAATCAGCCATTCAGACTGAGAAAGACCAACAATTTATACATTCAAACCAACAAAGACAAATACTTGGAATTGCAAACATCAACACAGACATGCAAACAAATAGAATCAGACACACATAAACAGAGAAAGACAGACACTATAGAAATTCAAACAAACAAAGACAGATACTTGGACTTGCAAACACCAACCCAGACATTCAAATAAATAGAATAAGACACACAAAAATAGAAAGACAGACACTTTAGACATTCAAACCAACAAAGACAAATTCTTGGACTTGAAAACACCAACCCAGACATGCAAACAAATAGAATCAGACACAAACAGAGAAAGACAGACACTTTAGACATTCAAACCAACAAAGACAGATACTTGGACTTGCAAACACCAACCCAGACATGCAAACAAATAGAATCAGACACACAAACAGAAAGACAGACACTTTAGATATTCAAACCAACAAAGACAAATACTTGGACTTGCAAACATCAACCCAGACATGCGAACAAATAGAATCAGACACACAAATAGAGAAAGACAGACACTTTAGACTTTCAAACCAACAAAGAAAAATACTTAGACTTGCAAACACCAACTCAGACATGCAAACAAATAGAATCAGACACACAAACAGAGGAGGACAGATACTATAGACATTCAAACCAACAAAGACAAATTCTTGGACTTGCAAACACCAACCCAGACATGCAAACTAATAGAATCAGACACACAAACACAGAAAGACAGACGCTTTAGACATTCAAACCAACAAAGACAAATACTTGGACTTGCAAACACCAACCCAGACATGCAAACAGATAGAATCAGACACACAAACAGAGAAAGACAGACACTTTAGACATTCAAACCACCAAAGACAAATACTTGGACATGCAAATACCAACCCAGACATGCAAACTAATAGAATCAGACACACAAACAGAGAAAGATATAAACTTTAGAAATTCAAATCCACAAATACAAATACTTTGACTTTCAAAAACAAATCCTGACAAGCAAAAAAATGGAATCATACACACAAAAAGAAACATATAGACACTTTAGACATTCAAACCAACAAAGACAAATTCTTGGACTTGCAAACTCCAACCCAGACTTGCAAACAAATAGAATCAGACACACAAACAGGGAAAAACAGACCCTTTAGACATTCAAACCAACAATGACAAATACTTGGACTTGCAAACACTAACCCAGACAAGGAAACAAATAGAATCGGATACACAAACAGAGAAAGACAGACACTTTAGGCATTCACACCAACAAAGACAAATTCTTGGACTTGCAAACATCAACCCAGACATGCAAACAAATAGAATCAGACACACAAACAGAGAAAGACAGACACATTAAACATTCAAACCAACAACGACAAATACTTGGACTTGCAAACACCAACCCAGAAATGTAAACAAATAGAATCAGCCAGACAAACAGAGAAAGACAGACACTTTAGACATTCAAACCAACAAAGAAAAATACTTGGACTTGCAAGGACCTACACAGACATACAAACAAATAGAATCAGACACACAAACAGAGAATGACAGAAACTTTCGTCATTCTAACCAAAAAAGACAAATAACTGGACTTGCAGTCACAGACCAAGACATGCAAACAAATAGAACCAGACACACAAACAGAAAAAGACAGACGCTTTAGACATTCAAACCAACAAAAACAAATACTTGGACTTGCAAACACCAACTCAGACATGCGAACAAATAGAATCAGACACACAAACAGAGAAAGACAGACACTATAGACATTCAAGCCAACAAAAACAAATTCTTTGACTTGCAAACACCAACCCAGACATGTAAACAAATAGAATCAGACACACAAACAGAGAAAGACAGAAACTTTAGACATTCAAACCAACAAGGACAAATTCTTGGACTTGCAAACACCAACCCAGACATACAAACAAATAGAATCAGACACACAAACAGAGAAAGACAGACACTTTAGACATTCAAAACAACAAAGACAAATACTAGGACTTGCAAACACCAACTCAGACATTCAAAAAAATACAATCATACACACAAACAGAGAATGACATAAACTTTAATCATTCAAACCAAAATATACAAATACTTGGACTTGCAAACACCAACACAGACATGCAAACAAATAGAATCAGACACATAAACAGAGAAAGAAAGACACTTTAGACATTTAAACCAACAAAGACAAATACTAGGACTTGCAAACACCAACCCAGACATGCAAACAAATAGAATCAGACACACAAACAGAGAAAGACAGACACTTTAGACATTCAAACCAACATAGACAAATACTTGGACTTGCAAACACCAACATAGACATGCAAACAAATAAAATCAGACACACAAACAGAGAAAGACAGACACTTTAGACATTCAAACCAACAAAGACAAATTCTTGGACTTGCAAACACCAACCCAGACACGTAAACAAATAGAATCAGACATACAAACAGAGAAAGACAGACACTTTAGACATTCAAACCAACAAAGACAAATACTTGGACTTGCAAACACTAACCCAGACATGCAAACAAATAGAATCAGACACACAAACAGAGAAAGATAGACACTTTAGATATTCACACCAGCAAAGACAAATTCTTGGACTTGCAAACACCAACCCAGAAATGCAAAAAAATAGAATCAAACACATAAATCGGGAAAGACATACACTTTAGAAATTCAAACCAACAAAGACAAATACTTGGACTTGCAAACACCAACCCAGACATGCAAACAAATAGAATCAGAAACACAAACAGAGAAAGATAGACACTGTAGATATTCAAACCAACGAAGACAAATTCTTTGACTTGTAAACATCAGCCCAGACATGCAAACAAATACAATCAGACACACAAACAGAGAAAGACAGACACTTTAGATGTTAAGATCAATGAAAACAGATTATTGTAGATGCAAACATCAACCCAAACATGCAAGCAAATAGAATCAGACACACAAATAGAGAAAAACAGGCACTTTAGACATTCATACCAACAAAGACGAATACTTGGACTTGCAAACACCAATCCAGACATGCAAACAAATAGAATCAAACACACAAACAGAGAAAGACAGGCACTTTAGACATTCAAACCAACAAAGACAAATTTTTGGACTTGCAAACACCAACCCAGACATGCAAACACCAACCCAGATATGCAAACAAATAGAATCAGACATGCAAACAGAGAAAGACAGACACTTTAGACATTCAAACCAACAAAGACAAATTCTTGGACTTGCAAAAACCAACCCATACATGCAAACACCAACACAGATATGCAAACAAATAGATTCAGACATGCAAACAGTGAAAGACAGACACTTTAGACATTCAAACCAACAAAGACAAATTCTTGGACTTGCAAAAACCAACTCAGACATGCAAACAAATAGAATCAGACACACAAACAGAGAAAGACAGACACTTTAGACATTCAAACCAACAAAGACAAATTCTTGGACTTGCAAAAACCAACCCATACATGCAAACACCAACACAGATATGCAAACAAATAGATTCAGACATCCAAACAGTGAAAGACAGACACTTTAGACATTCAAACCAACAAAGACAAATTCTTGGACTTGCAAACACCAACCCATACATTAAAACAAATATAATCAGACACACAAACAGAGAAAGACAGACACTTTAGACATTCAAACCAAAAAAGACAAATTCTTGGACTTGAAAATATTGACTCAGACACTCAAAAAACTACAATCAGATGAACAAACAGAAAATTATGTACACTTTATTCGTTAGAACTTACATTGACATATTATTAGCGATGCAAGCACCAACCCAGACGACCACAAAAATAGAATCTAACAAAAAAACATAGACAGAAAGACACTTTAGACATTCAAACCAACAAAGACAAATACTTGGACTTGCAAACACCAAACCAAACATTCAAACAAATAGAATCAGACACACAAACAGAGAAAGAAAGACAGTTTAGACATTCAAACCAACAAAGACAAATACTTGGACTTGCAAACACCAACCCAGACATCAAAAGAAATAGAATCAGACACACAAACAGAGAAAGATAGACACTGTAGATATTCAAACCAGCGAAGACAAATTCTTGGACTTGCAAACACCAACCCAGACATGCAAAAAAATAGAATCAGACACACAAACAGAGAAAGACAAACAATTTAGACATTCAAACCCACAAAGACAAATACTTGGACTTGCAAACACCAACCCAGACATGCAAACGAATAGAATCAAACACACAAATAGAGAAAAACAGGCACTTTAGACATTCATACCAACAAAGACGAATACTTGGACTTGCAAACACCAATCCAGACATGCAAACAAATAGAATCAAACACACAAACAGAGAAAGGGAGGCACTTTAAACATTCAAACCAACAAAGACAAATTCTTGGACTTGCAAACACCAACCCAGACCTGTAAACAAATAGAATCAGACACACAAACAGAGAAACACAGACACTTTATACATTCAAACCAACAAAGACAAATTATTGAACTTGTAAAAACCAACCCAGACATGCAAACAAACAGAATCAGACACACGAACAGAGAAAGACAGACACTTTAGACAATCAAACCAACAAAGACAAATACTTAGACTTGCAAACACCAACCCGGACATGCAAACAAATAGAATCAGACATACAAACGGAGAAAGACATACACTTTAGATATTCAAACCAACGAAGACAAATACTTGGACTTGCAAGCACTAACCCAGACATGTAAACAAATAGAATCAGACACACAAATAGAGAAAGACAGACACTTTAGACATTCAAACCAACAAAGACAAATACTTGGACTTGCAAACACCAACCCAGACATACAAAAAAATGGAATCAAACACACAAACAGATAAAGACAGGCAATTTAGACATTCAAACCAACAAAGACAAATTCTTGGACTTGCGAACACCAACCCAGACATGCAAACAAATAGAATAAGACGAACAACCAGAGAAATACAGACACTTTAGACATTCAAACCAACAAAAACAAATTCTTTTACTTTCAAACACCAACACAGACATTAAAACAAATATAATCAAACCCACAAACATAGAAATACAGACCCTTAATATATTTAAAACAACGAATACAAATAGTATGACATGCAAAGACCAATCCGGGTAGGCAAGAAAAAGGAAAAAAACACATAAACAGAGAAAGATAGACACTTTAGACATTCAAGCCAACAATTACAAATACTTGGACTTGTGAGCACCAACCCAGACATGCAAACAAATAGAATCAGACACACAAACAGAGAAAGACAGACACTTTAGACATTCAAACCAACAAAGACAAATACTTGGACTTGCAAACACCAACCCGTTCATGCAAACAAATAGAATCAGACACACAAACAGAGAAAGACAGACACTTTAGACATTCAAACCAACAAAGACAAATTCTTGGACTTGTGAGCACCAACCCAGACATGCAAACAAATAGAATCAGACACACAAGTAGAGAAAGACAGACACTTTAGACATTAAAACCAACAAAGACAAACTCTTGGACTTGCAAACACCAACCCAGACATGCAAACAAATAGAATCATACACACAAACAGAGAAAGACAGATACTTTAGACATTCAAAAAAACAAAAACAAATACTTTGACTTGGAAACACCAACCCGTTCATGCAAACAAATAGAATCAGACACACAAACAGAGAAAGACAGACACTTTAGACATTCAAACCAACAAAGACAAATACTTGGACTTGCAAACACCAACCCAGACATGCAAAAAAATAGAATCAGACACACAAACAGAGAAAGACTGACACTTTAGACATTCAATCCAACAAAGAAAAATATTTAGACTTGCAAACACCAACCCAGACATGCAAACAAATAGAATCAAACACACAAACAGAGAAAGACAGACACTTTAGACATTCAAACCAACAAAGACAAATTTTTGGACTTGCAAACACCAACCCAGACATACAAACAAATAGAATCAGACGCACAAACAGAGAAAGACAGACACTTTGGAAATTCAAACAAACAAAGAGAAATACTTGTACTTGCAAACACAAACTCAGACTTGCAAACAAATAGAATCTGACACACAAAAAGAGAATTACAGGTACTACTGACATTCAAATCAACAAAGACAGATACTTTGACTTGCAAACACAAACGCAAACATGACAAAAAATATAATCAGACACCCTATATTAGAGAGACATAAGATTTAGACATTCAAATCAATAATAAAAAATACTTGGACTTGCAAACACAAGCCCAGACTTTCAAAACAATAGAACAAGACATACAAGCAGAGAAAGACAGACACTTTAGGCATTCAATCCAAAAAAGACAAATTTTTGGACTTGCAAACACCGACCCATACATGCAAATAAATAGAATCAGACACACAAACAGAGAAAGACAGACACTTTAGACATTCAAACCAACAAAGACAAATACTCGGACTTGCAAACACTAACCCAGACATGAAAACAAATAGAATCAGACAAACAAACAGGGAAAGACAGACACTTTAGACATTCAAGCCAACAAAGACAAATACTTGGACTTGCAAACACTAACCCAGACATGCAAACAAATAGAATCAAACGCACAAACAGAGAAAGACAGGCACTTTAGACATTCAAACCAACAAAGACAAATTTTTGGACTTGCAAACACCAACCCATACATGCAAACACCAACCCAGATATGCAAACAAATAGATTCAGACATGCAAACAGAGAAAGACAGACACTTTAGACATTCAAACCAACAAAGACAAATTCTTGGACTTGCAAAAACCAACCCATACATGCAAACAAATAGAATCAGACATGCAAACAATGAAAGACAGACACTTTAGACATTCAAACCAACAAAGAAAAAGTCTTGGACTTGCAAATATCAACCCAGACATACAAACAAATACATTCAGACATGTAAACAGAGAAAGACGGGCACTTTAGACATACAAACCATCAAAGACAAACACTTGGACTTGCAAACACCAACCCAGACATACAAACAAATTGATTCAAAAAAGTATTAAAAAATTGTGGGGGGCGGGGGGGCCTTTGGGGCCCCGGGGGGTATTGGGGGGCTCGGGGGGCCCTTTGGTTTTGGGGTAGGGGACCTTACAACACTGTTCAAATGGAGACAACAAAAGTACGAAGAACAAAAGGGAAATCTTTTTGTAAGACAGTGGAGAAAATTTGAATGAATATTTTGGCCCTATGTCCAAGGGCCGTCCTCAGCAAGACAAAAAAATATATGAAAGAAAAAACACTAACAAGAACATGTTACCAATAAAACCAATAAAGTGAAATTTTTTCCAAATCAGTACCATAATCCTTACTTCAGCGAATTTCAACAAGGACTGATAAAAAGTGAGTTAAAACAAAGGCGATTCAATGAGATGAAAGAAAAATAAATAAAAAACACGTTCTCATTGCTAATCCAGGCTTTTTGGCAGCTAACCTTAAAGGTCTTTTTGTGACCGGTTCTGTGTTAATGTCTATCGGTTTTTTAAAATATTTTGTAAGATAATTTTTAATTAAATTTTTATATAGAGCATTTAGTGTATATTCCCCCAAGTCCCTATTTAAGAAAATATTATTAATAATCTTAAGTCTGATTTCAATTGAGTCTCTGACTACCTGCTTTATGCCTAGGTCATTGCTAATAAGGGCGGATTCATCAAAAAGTATATTGTGGTTAGGATTTTCAAAAACATGGCTGCCTAATGCAGAATCAGAGGAAACAGTGGAAACATTAGAATTTAGAGCTTTGACAACATCATCTTTATGCTGTTGTATGCGCTTTTCTAAATTCTGGTGTGTTCTACCTATATAATATTTGCCATAATCGTATGGTATTTGATAGACCCCTCTTTGGCGAGTAACTGGGGTTTTATCTTTACCAGAATTTAGAAAATTTATGATTTTAAAATTATTTGTGAATACTATATACAGATGCTTTTTTGTGCAAACTTTTTTAAGATTTGTAGTGATTTTTGGAATAAAGGGTAGATAAATTATGTTTAAGGGCTTGTCAAAAATCTCACTTGGTAAACTATCATTAAATTTACAGGAATGTCTTTTCAGTCTACAGTTAATTACACTATTAATAAATAACATAGGATACCCATTTCCAAAAAGTATGTCCTTGATAAAGTTTAATTCTGCTGTGATGTGGGAATCAGAACAAATATTTAGGGCACGATCGACGAGGGATATTACGACTGCTCTTTTAACTTGGGGGGGGGGGGGTGGTTTGATGTAAAATGCAAATATCTATTATTTTTTGTTGGTTTTCAATAAATAGTAAAATTTAGTTTATCGAAGCTACGAATAAATAACACATCTAGGAATGGGATTTTATTTGGGATTTCTAAAGTAAACTGTAAATTTCTATCGTATCTATTAAGGTGATCTAAAAAACCCTTAAGCTTATTTTCCCCATAGTTCCAGAGGGAAATTACGTCATCCATGTACCGTCCCCAAAAGATATGTTTCAAAAAATACGAATCTAATGCCCAATTTTCAATATGTTCCACATAAATATTCGCCAGTAACCCGGAGAGGGGAGCGCCCATCGCTAAGCCCCTAATTTGCTGGTAAAAAGAATTACGGAATTTGAAATACATTGAGTATTTGTTACAGAGTTTAACCAAGGTCATTAAGACATCACAATCTATTCATGCTGCTGAAGCTTCTATTAAGTGATAATTTTCTTTGATTTTATTTTCTAATAACTGTTCAGATACTGCGAAATCAATATTTGTATACATTGAAACAATATCAGAGCTATTTATAATGGTATTTTCGGAGATATTTACGTTTGTGAGTTTTTCAACTAAATTTACCGAATTACATATATATGATCTTTGAGAGTAAAGCAAAGGTTTAAAGGCTGTACATAACCATTTCCAAATATTAGATGTGGGGGCTTTCGTACAAGCTACTATGGGCCTTAAAGGAATGCCTTGCTTGTGTAATTTTGGTAGACCACAAAACTTTGGGCAAAAGCTACCACGGGGGAAAAATTTATTGTATAGCTGTGAAGTAATTTAACTATTTCGTTTTAATCTTTTTAATTCATTTATAGTTTTGTTTACAAATTGATCAGTATCATCGTGGGTTGTATTTCTATATATTGTCTCGTCATTTAAATGAGAATAAATTTTTGTATCGTAATCTGTCGTATCCATGACAACCAGAGAATTGCTTTTATCTACTTTAGTTATAATAATGAATGAATCTTTACGGAGATTAGATAGTATTTTTAGGTCATACAAATTATCTGGTTTTTTATTGGTGGGAAAATTAATTTTTTTTTTTATTGTTGTAAAAGGGATCTTATAAGACTAGCTCTAACTTCATCTGGGTTCGGTATAGATGTATAAAATTTTTGCACAGAGGATTCTAGAGAGGAAATTAAATCTGCCGCAGGGACATGTCTTGGAAGAAAAGAGAATTTTGGACTTTTTTCGAGAATTTGAATTCCTTTTGATTCAAGCGTTAGGATAGATTAGGAACAGCCGGTCCAGAAGTGAAGTTTGGAATGCAAGTTGATTTATTCCTTGAAAATTCATACCTGAGGGTTTCCAATTTCTAAACAAGCCGTTCCCTTGTTAAGTAACAATCATGACTAAACAAATTTCTTTCAAGCCTAAGCAACCTGGCTAATATCAAGAGAGGACAAATTTTCTAAGGATTTTCTTTCAGAGGAAATAGTATATCTTTTTTGTTTTTTGTCTTTAATGGTGTATTTTAATATTTTAAAGTGTAGTGTGCGATCAAGGGACTCTTCTTTCCGGGTATTTAAATGTAATCTGAATATTAAAGACTTGTGAATAAGACTTTCAATTTTGCAAGATACCAAGAATTTTTGCTGATTAATGATAATAGCGTGTTTTTTGCCTAAATTAATAAAATAAAAGATATCATTAGTAAGTTGCTACCCATATGCATGTCGAAAATAGAAAAGAATACGAGACTACCTTTCCATAACAAAACAACAAAAGTACGAAGAATAATAGGGGAAATCTTTGTGCAAGACAGTGGAGATAATTTGAATGAATATTTCGGCCCTAAGTCCAAGGGCCGTCCTCAGCAAGACAAAAATATATGAAAGAAAAAAGACTCACAACAAACATGCGACCAACAAAACCAAAAAAGTAAAAAAAATTTCAAAGCAGTCCCAGCATCCTTACTTCAGCGAAGTTCAACCAGGACTGATAAAAGGTAAGGTGAAACCAAGTCGATTCAATGATATGAAAGAAAAATAAATTAAAAACACGTTCTCATTGCTAATCCAGGCTTTTTGGCAGCTAACCTTAAAGGTCTTTTTGCGGCCGGTTCTGTGTTAATGTCTATCGGTTTTTTA
This sequence comes from Artemia sp. Qi Xiang Cuo, assembly GCF_049724085.1. Classification (NCBI taxonomy): domain Eukaryota; kingdom Metazoa; phylum Arthropoda; class Branchiopoda; order Anostraca; family Artemiidae; genus Artemia; species Artemia sp. Qi Xiang Cuo. Next base: position 41,995,483 of record NC_142802.1, read on the forward strand.
AAATATTTTGTAAGATCATTTTTAATTAAATTTGTGTATAGAGCATTTAGTATATATTCCCCCAAGTCCCTATTTAATGAAATATTAGTCAATTATGTAATCAATTTCTCGGAAATCCACTTCGCCCTCGAGTCGATCAATACATCTCTTCCCGTCAATGCGCATGTGCAAACTTTACCCTGGAGTCATTACGCCTAGAAACAACAAATAAAATGATCTTGAAAACGGGGGCATTGACCACGTTAGACTCGATCAATAATCCTTGAATAAATTATAACCTGTCAGCGTTACACTAAAATATAGATGGCAGCAGTGGTGCCCGTCACGACTGACACTGTCTTCCCTACTTACCTGGTCCAATCGGCACTTCCAATGCTGTATAATAGAAATCTCAAAATAAAAATATAAGGCAGCGTCATTCAGCCAGGGGGGGGGCGGATCCCCCTCCCTGGCCTCCTCCCTTACGGGCACCCATGTGGCACACCCTCTATAATCTTGGGTATTCGAATTGTGTTGGGTAAGTCTTATTCGAGGCTTAAATTGTTTCATTAATAAAATGTTTGTAATTTTTTCTGAAGTTTCTCGAAACAAATTTCTTTCGAAAATGTCGTATTGGTAACATTCTATAAGCGATGATATTTGTAATATCAAAGCCCCCTCCCCTTCTCTGAAGAGATGCCAGTTGTCTCTTAAAGATTGAATGCCCTTTAGGTGAATTTTTTTTACAGCGTTCAACCTTGTTTAGAATGATTCTTTTATTTAACTCATGCTTATTTAATTTTCGAATTGTAAAACTCGCTTTTGTTCCATCCTATTGCTAATTTGCTTCACTGTTTCGAATGCAGGGAATTTCTTATAGGATTATGTTTTCTTTTCTAAACAAAACTTTGTTTGTCTCTTAAACGCTAAAAGTTTCCTTGACTTTTTTTCAAAACTCTTTCTGAGCTTATTAATTGAGAAATTATGTAACTTTTTAATGTGTTCAATCATCCTTTGTATAAATTAAAAACTTGTATTGCTTGGTTGATGCAATAAGAAAAGCTAATAGCTTATAATTGCCAGACTATATAGGACTCAAAAGATTTTATTCCTAGAATGCCACTCTCTGCAAGCGTAGCCCCATCTATAAACCATAGACGTGATGTATGAATATTAATTTCAATATTGCATCCATTGCGTATTATGTCCAAATCAAAAGTTTGGCAGAGTCGCGAATTTGATATTATGCATGTAGTTCACCACCAAACGAAGAGAATACAGAATCTTTTGTTACTCAATTAAAATAATTATTATGAAAAAGTCTGAGTTATGGCATTCTTATTGTCAGATATGTAATCAACACTAAAACCTGCATCGTAAATAATGCGATTTGATAGATGAGAAAGTTAAATACAATGGAAGGGCTCACAAGAAAAAACCAAAGAAACCTAAAAAATGCCAATTAAAAGGTAAATTTAACAAAAGTAAATGCGTATTCCAGCATTTGTAAAGAGAGGATTATTTTCTATGCCAGAAAATACGTCAAATTGATTTAAATGTGATTAGACTAATTCAGTTTATCGTTTTTGTGTCTACAATTTTCTAACATGTAGAATCTGATCAAACATAGGTACCTAAAGGCCGTAAGATAAAAAACAGATTAGCTCATTTTATATTCCCAAAAAAAGGTTTCTATAAACTCTAAAAAAAACGGTTTTTTTTCTAAAAAAAAAAAACGGTTTCTATAAACTCTTGCAAATAGATAAAACAAAATACATGTAGTTGACTGAGTGGTCGATTTCAGAACTGTATTTTATTTGGGGCACAATAGATTGGATTAAAAGCAGCCACCTTGGGGGAACAAAGCACTTGCACTGAAAAGGTCAAAGTAACTACGGCATTCCATGTGAAATCCTGATTATTTTTTTCCTTTTGTGACTATTTTTAGATTTAAATAATTTAAATATCTCAACATTTCTACCCTGATGGTTCAAAATAACTTGTAACAAACTTCAAAAGCGTTGAGCTTTAACAGTTTGACTATTTTTTAAGTCAAGAAAAAAAAAAACTAACAGAAAAATAATTAAGTAAATATAGATAATAGCCTTACCAAATTAACCGCTTGTCCAGTTTATTGCCGCCTTTCCTCGTTTACTGCGGTCAGCAGCTCGGGATCTCTGGTCTTTTAATTAAATCCTCGCATGGCATTATTCTTTTGTGTCCTAAATTTGTAATTCAGCAACAATTTCACTTGTCTCTATAGCCTGCAGTAATGGCCGTAATTCTTAAATTATTTTGCAAAAAATTCACGGTTCTGGTTGTAAAATTTAGATAATAGTTACCATTCCTGAATTAGTTGGAAATGGCAATTTTTTCTCACTTGGCAGTTTTTTAAATGCATTTTTTAATTTCTGGCTACTATGGGCTGTGGTTCGTCCTTTATAGATTACAGCTACTTCTGCAACCATGATAGTTTAAATTGAGTTCCGGAGACAGACAAACAAACGCTTAACGGTTCATTTTAACATTGTTAATTATTTCTGAAATCCAACCTTTTATGTTTTGTTTTTGGTATGGGTACATGTGGGTGCGGGGGAAAATAGAAGTACTATTAACTCTTAATGGCATTGGCAATCCCATCATGGGGGTACGGTAATAACTTAAAATATGTCCAGTGGTAATCTGTAGATATTGTATCTCTGGTTCTTAAATTGAAAATTGAGCATGTATGTCTGAAAAGCATGAACAATGTTCCAGCCAAGGGTTACGAGCATTTGAAAGGTCTGCAAAATAGACTTCAGGTGCTGAGGCCCTGCAAAGTGTTGCAGCTACTGTATCTCACGGGTCGAACGCCATGGTCAGAATGCTCTGTTTCACGTTTTGCTGTAGAGTTAGACTACTCCAGAGACACGTTTCATGTGTATGAAGTGACAATAAAGGGATGCACAAAAGACCGCTTTTTACGAAATTTTACATCTACAGATGTCCTGTTTTAATCTTACTTCTGACGGTCCTGGATTATTTTCTGAGATTATGAACCGCCGTAATACGGTTTATGGATATGGAGACTTGCCCAATCAAAAAATGGAAATAGGACCCAAAAGTTCCTGTGCCAATTATAACCAGCAAAATGCCTTAGAGGCTATTGGGTTTACCTCCACCTCTCCTCCTCAGCGGTTAGATATCGCCGAACAAAAAACATCCTTTTTCTAATAATATTAAGCAGAAAACTAAACAACAAAAAATGTAAACAATTTTTTCATCTACTCAATAAGATATTTTAAAATATTTTTTTTAGAACGAGATTAGCGAAATAGATTTTTGTCTATATTTGGGCAATATACGAGTATTTCACATTTGAAAAAAAAATTACTTCACAAGATTATCGCATCAAACGAGACTCGTAAGTAGAAAGCTATCTTATACCCCCGTACGAACACATGTGCTGCCATCTACAATTTAGTTTAATGCTGACGGGACATAATTTATTCAAGGATTATCGATCGAGTCTAATGTGGGTGTGTCAAGGTCAATCGATCTGATGTTGTTGTTGTTTGGTCACGTGCAAATGACATGAGGGGTGATTTACATAATTGATGTGGGGAATTATTGATTCACGAGCATGGAGAATTATGAAACAATATGGTCATAGAGTCCCTAGGGAGAAAGATTACGTAATTGGTCAATGACCTCTTTTTCCACGGTCGAGGTATTTATTGTTTCTATGTGTAATAACTCGGGGGCGAAGGTTGCACAAGCGCATTGAATTCGAACGGGAACAAAGTTATTGATCTGGGACTCGAGGGGGAAGTGAATGTCCGTGGATTGACATAAGCGATAGGGGACATTATTGATTCATGAAGGGTGGAATTAAGAAACAAACATGGCTTCATTTTTGTGTGGTTAGCTTAACCTATGAACTTGATTTACATAATCACTAGGGGAAATTATTGATTCACGAAGGGGGAATTAAGAAACATTAAGGCTTCTTTAATTTTTAGGACTGAGGGATAAACGTTCTTTAGGTCAGAGAGAAAAATTAATATTCTATTTTTAAATAGGGCTTCATTGATCTTTAGTGTCAGGAATTATAATTGGCATCACTTGTTATCTTGGATTTATGCGGGAGTCTAAAGAGATAGAAATTCTATTTTTAAATACGGCTTCACGGAGCTTTAAGTCGGAGAGATAAATTGATATTCTAACGAAACCCTAATAGTTTAGCTAGGAAAATTTATGAGATGAAGAGATTAACGTAGGAAAGGGTTTCCTAGAAATTTGAAATGCGTTAGCGCAGAGATGCCAAACAAAAGGAACACGCTGAAATTACGTTTAGGGATTATTTGGGCGAAATTGTTTTAGATATTTTATGGGATTATTTCGGCGAAACAGTTAGAGACATTTGAAAGAAGATTTTAGGAAAGGTTTTAGAAGAGAATTTGAGGGTGAAACTCTGTGGTCGTTATAATACACAAGTTCCATTTGAACAGTGTTGTGAGGTCCTCTACCCCAACCCCAAAGGGTTCCAATCCTCCTACCCCAACCCCGAAGGAAGCCCCCGGTCCTCAAAAGCCCCCCAAGCTCCCAAAGGCCCTCCACCGGTCCCCAAATGTCCCCCAGGCCCCCAACTGCCCCCCGGACCCTCAAAGGCCCCCCAAGCTTCCAAAGGGCCACCGGCGCCCCCAAAGGCCCACCCAGACCCCCAAAGGCCATCCCCGGGCCCCCCAAAGGCCCATCGAGCTCCCAAAGGACCAACGGGGTCCCAAAGGCCCTCCACCAGCCCCCAACTGCCCCAAAGGCCCTCCCCTGGTCCTCAAAGGTCCCCCGGGCTCCCAAAGGACCAACGGGGTCCCAAAGGCCCTCCACCGGTCCCCAAAGGTCCCCCAGGCACCCAAAGGCCCTCCCTATGCCCCAAAGGCCCACCCAGACCCCCAATGGGCATCCCCGGGCCCCCCCAAGGCCCATCGAGCTCCCAAAGGACCAACGGGGTCCCAAAGGCCCTCCACCGGTCCCCAAATGTCCCCCAGGCCCCCAAAGGCCCTCCCTGTGCCCCAAAGGCCCTCCCTGTGCCCCAAAGGCCCTCCCCGGCCCCCAAAGGTCCCCCGGACCAGAGAAGCGCCGCCGGGATAACACACACACACACACACACACACACACACACACACACACACACACACACACACACACACACACACATACACACACACACACACACACACACACACACACACACACATACAAACACAGACATACACACACACACACACAGACAGACACACAGATAGACACACATACACACACATACACACACACACACACACACACACACAAACAGACATACACAGACACACCCAGATAAAGACACACACACAAACACACACAAACACACACACACACACACACACACACACACATAGGTGAGTGTTGTCTGAAACCTATGATTTGTGATATGTAATTTGCTATTTCTGACTTTTCATAACCGGATTTCTTAGTCTTTCGTAGGTGTGTGGTGTCTGAAACCTATGATTTGGGATGTGTGGGTTGCTATTTTTTAACTTTTCTGAGCAGGATTTCTTAGCCAATCGTAGGTGTGTGTTGACTGAAACCTATGATTTGGGATGGTTAATTCGCTATTTTTGACTTTTCTGAGCTAGATTTCTTAGCCTTTCATAGGTGTGTCCTTTCAGAAAATTATGATTTGGGAGGTATAGTTTGCTTTTTGGACTTTTCAGAGCTAGGATTCTTAGTCACTCATAGGTGTTTGTTGTCTGAAACTTCGAGTTTGGGATGAGTAGTTGGCTATTTCAGACTTTTCTGAGCTAAGGTTTCTTAGTATTTCGTAGGTGAATGCTGTCTGAAACTCATGATTTGGGATATGTAAATTACTATTTCGGGCTTTTCTGAGTTAGATTTCTTAGTCTTTCATAGGCGCGTGATGTCTGAAACCTATGATTTGGGCTATGTAATTTCCTTTTCTGACTTTTCATAACCGGATTTCTTAGTCTTTCGTAGGTGTGTGGTGTCTGAAACCTATGATTTGGGATGTGTGGGTTGCTATTTTTTGACTTTTCTGAGCAGGATTTCTTAGCCATTCGTAGGTGTGTGTTGACTGAAACCTATGATTTGGGATGGTTAATTTGCTATTTTTGACTTTTCTGAGCTAGATTTCTTAGCCTTTCATAGGTGTGTCCTTTCAGAAAATTATGATTTGGGAGGTATAGTTTGCTTTTTGGACTTTTCATAGCTAGGATTCTTAGTCACTCATAGGTGTTTGTTGTCTGAAACTTCGAGTTTGGGATGAGTAGTTGGCTATTTCAGACTTTTCTGAGCTAAGGTTTCTTAGTATTTGGTAGGTGAATGCTGTCTGAAACTTATGATTTGGGATATGTAAATTACTATTTCGGGCTTTTCTGAGTTGGATTTCTTAGTCTTTCATAGGTGTGTGATGTCTGAAACCTATGATTTGGGATGTGTAGTTTGCTATTTTCGACTTTTCTGAGCTAGGTTTCTTATCCTTTCATAGGTATGTGTTGTCAGAAAATTATGATTTGGGATGTGTAGTTTGCTATTTCAGGCTTTTCTGAGCTAAGTTTTTCTAGTATTTCGTAGGTGAATGTTGTCTGAAACCAATAGTTTGGGATGAGTACTTTGCTATTTTTGACTTTTCTTAGCTAGGTTTCTTAGTCTTTCGTTGGTGTGCGTTGACTGAAACCTATGATTTGGGATACGTAGTTTGCTATTTCTGACTTTTCTGAACCGGATTTATTAGCCTTTCATATGTGTGTGTTGACTGAAACATATGATTGGGATGAGTTGTTTGCTATTTTTGTCTTTTCTGAGCTAGATTTCTTAGCCGTTCATAGGTGTGTGTTGTCTGAAACTTATGATTTGGGATGTGTAGTTTGCTATTTGAACTTTTCAGAGCTATGATTCTTAGTCCGTCAAAGGCGTTTGTTGTCTGAAACTTCTAGTTTGGGATGAGTAGTTTCGCTATTTCAGGCTTTTCTGAGCTAAGGTTTCTTAGTCTTTCATAGGTGAATGATGTCTGAAACCTATGATTTGGGATATGTAAATTACTATTTCGGGCTCTTCTAAGCTTGATTTCTTAGTCTTTCATAGGTATGTGTTGTCTGAAACCTATGATTTGGGATGTGTGGGTTGCTATTTTTTGACTTTTCCGAGCTGGATTTCTTAGTCGTTCATAGGTGAGTGCTGTCTGAAACTTATGATTTGAGATGGTTAATTTGCTATTTCCGGCTTTTATTAGCTAGGTTTCATAGCCTTTCATAGGTGTGTGTTGTCAGAAAATTACGATTTGGGATGTGTAGATTGCTATTTGAACTTTTCAGAGCTAGGATTCTTAGTCCATCATTGGTGTTTGTTGTCTGAAACCAATAGTTTGGGATGACTAGTTTGCTATTTCAGGCTTGTTCATTTTGAATTTCTGTCATGAAATGCAAGAGTTGGAAAATTAGGGTCTTAGTCCACCAGCTCAGTATTAGGGTCCCAGTCTACCAGCCTGAACGGTGTAAATTCACTAGCTCAGAATTGGGGTCTTAGTCCACCAGCCTGAATGGTGGAAATCCACTAGCTCAATATTGTGGGCCTCAGTCCACCAGCCTGAATGGTGGAAATTCACTAGCTCAGAATTAGGGTCTTAGTCCACCAGCCCGAATGGTGGAAATTCACTAGCTCAGAATTGGGGTCTTAGTCCACCAGCCTGAATGGTTGAAATTCACATTAGATGACACAAAAACTTACACACACACAAAAACTTACACACACGCACAAAAACTTACACACACACAAAACTTACACACACACACATGAAAACTTACACACACACACACCAAAACAAACACACACACGACGAAACTTACACACACACACACACACAAAAACTAAAACACACACACACGCCAAAACTAACACATTCACATTAAAACTTACATCCACAAAAAAACTCACATGCACACAAAAACTTACACACACACACACACACACAAAACTTACACACACACACAAACACGAAAACTCACACACACACACCAACACTTACACACACACAAAAACTTACACACACACACAAACTCACACAAAAACTTAAACATGAACACAAAAAAAACTCAAACACACATTAACAAAAACTAACACACACACACAAACACACAAACTTACACACACACACACGAAAACATACACACACACCCCAAAACTTACACACACAAAAACTTACACACACACACACACACAAAAACTTACACATGCACACGAAAACTTACATGCACACAAAAACTTACATGCACACAAAAACTTACACACACACACACACACAAAAATTACACACACCCACACGCGACCAATCACACACACACGCAACCACATACACACACACAAAAACTTACACACACACACACACACACACACACACACACACACACACAAACTAAAACAAGAAAACAAAAAAACTCACACACAAACACGCACAAAAACTTACACACAAACACACACAAAAAAAACTTACACACACACACACTAAAACTCACATACACACAAAAACTAACACAAGCACACGAAAACTAACACACACACACACGAAAACTAACACACACACGTAAAAACTTACACACACACACACACACACACACACACAAACTTACACACACACACACACACAAACTTACACACACACACACACACAAAAACTTACACATGCACACGAAAACTTACATGCACACAAAAACTTACACACACACACACACACACACAAAAACCTCACAAACAAACACACACACACACGAAAACTCACACAAACACACCCCAAAACTAACACACACACAAAAACTTACACACACACACACACACACAAAAACTTACACATGAACACAAAAAAAACTCACACACACACGCACAAAAAATTACACACACACACACACACAAAAATTAAAAAAAAACACAACAAAAAATACACACACAAAAAAAAACTAACACACACACACACACACAAAAACAGACACACAAAAACTTAAACAAACACAAAAAAAAAAAACTAACACACACAAAAACTTACACACACACACACACACACACACAAACAAACACACACACACAAAAAACATATCCACACGCAATAGATTAGACACACAAAAAATTACACACACACACAAAAACTTACACCCACACGCAAAATCAAACAATCACAAAAAAACTAACATTCACAATAAAACTTACACACACACACAAAAACTTACACACACGCACAAAAACAAACACACACACACACAAAAACATAAACACACACACACGAAAACTTACACACACACTCCAAAACTTGCACACACACACAAAAACTTACACACACACACACACACACACACACACACAAAAACTTACACAATCACACTAAAACTTACAGTCACACAAAAACTAATACACACACACACGAAAACTTACACACACACGTCAAAACTTACACACACTAGAGCTTAGACACACAAAAACTTACACACACACACACACAAAAACTTACACCCACACGCAAAAACTTACACAAACAAAAACTAACAAACACACAAACTTACACACACACACACACAAAAACTTACACCCACACGCAAAAACTTACACACACACACACAAAAACTTACACAACACACACAAACACATACACACATACACAAACTTACACACCCACACACAACCTTACACACACACACACACACACGAAAACTTAGTCAAACACACGAGAAAGACCAAAAAACAGTTACAGTGTCATTATTTTTCAAATATCATTGTTAATTTCGATCGTGAAATACCCGAGTTGGAATATTTCAGTAGTGACTTGCTGTGCTTTACCTTCTCACAGTTACATTCTCTTGATTTTTCGAAGTTCATTTTGAATTTCTGTCATGAAATGCAAGAGTTGGAAAATTGGGGTCTTAGTCCACCAGATCAGTATTGGGGACCCAGTCCACCAGCCTGAACGGTGGAAATTCACTAGCTCAGAATTGGGGTTATAGTCCACCAGCCTGAATGGTGGAAATCCACTAGCTCAATATTGGGGTCTCAGTCCACCAGCCTGAACGGTGGAAATTCACTAGCTCAGAATTGGGGTCATAGTCCACCAGCCTGAATGGTGAAAATTCACTAGCTCAGAATTGGGGTCTTAGCCCACCAGCCTGAATGGTTGAAATTCACATTAGACGAGGTTACGTGCGCACACACAAACAGAGAGAGACGACTAACACACAGGGACAACAAACACACAAAGAGACGACACCTAACCTTTTCCGGTGAGTATGGCTAGGTTAGGTTAGGCTACATTAAGTTAGGTTAGGTTAAGTTAGGTTAGCCCACGTACGCTTCACTTAGGTTAGCTTAGGTTAGGTGAGAGACAGGCAAAAAGTTAGGTGTATGATTAGGTTAGGTTAGGTTAGATTAAGTTAGGTTAGGTTAAGTTAGGTTAGGCTAGGTTAGCCTACGTACGCGCGCGTACGTAGGCTAACCTAACCTCAGCTCAAAACCTAGCTCAAAAACCTAGCTAAAAAAACCTAGCTCAGAAAAGTCAAAAATAGCAAACTAGTCATCCCAAACTATAGGTTTCAGACAACAAACACCTATGAAAGGCTAAGAAATTCAGCTAAGAAAAGTCAACATTAGCAATCCACCCATACCAAATCATAGTTTTCAGACAAAACACAACTATGAAAGACTAAGAAATAACACTCAGAAAAGCCCGAAATAGTAATTTACATATCCCAAATCATAGGTTTGGCTTAGAAAAGCCCGAAATAGTAATTTACATATCCCAAATCCTAGGTTTCAGACAACACTCACCTAAGAACGGCTAAGAAACCTAGCTAAGAAAAGTCAAAAATAGCAAACTAGTCATCCCAAACTATAGGTTTCAGACAACAAACACCTATGAA